>NW_022167029.1:0-42616 GCF_008728515.1 Papio anubis | reverse complement strand
CACCATGTATGTCCCCCAAGGAAGACAATATCTCCTAAAAACTCAAGTACCTCATATCCAGTAATGCGATCCATGTATCAAGATCGTGAGAAAAGATTATTAAACATGCTAAACTCAGCGAGACCTGATTGCCTCATGAGAACTCTGTTAAGGATGAGTACTACTCAGCAAGTGATGACTGTGACATTCACTTTTGAATAGCTCATGAGCATTAATACATTTCATTGTGGATCTAAACCAAAACCAAGCTGGGGACAAGATGACAATCACAGAATGTCACTGGTATATGTTTAGCTTCAAATACTATTATGAGAAGTGGCAGGTAAAGAAGGTAGAAAAAAAAACACATCATGTAATTGACTGTTGTATGGAAATATTTGACGTTGAAAGTTATAATTTAAAACATATAAACCAAATATTAGAAGTGTGTCTAGTTCAAAGGGGGGAAAACTATCGAAAACATTTTTAGTGCAATATTAACCATGAGCTATACAACCCTTCCTAAATGCCAAAGGCACACACAGACACACACACACACTCACAAAGAATACAAATAACCAGAACCAAGAAATGTAGTAAATACATTCTGCTACATATGGTAAACATAGCCTACCATGTGGAAGAGATTAGAAAATAAACAGGGAGGCTGGGCACGGTGGCTCAAGCCTGTAATCCCAGCACTTTGGGAGGCTGAGACGGGCGGATCACGAGGTCAGGAGATCGAGACCATCCTGGCTAACACGGTGAAACCCCGTCTCTACTAAAAAATACAAAAAAAAAAAACTAGCCGGGCAAGGTGGCGGGCGCCTGTAGTCCCAGCTACTCAGGAGGCTGAGGCAGGAGAATGGCGTGAACCCAGGAGGCGCAGCTTGCAGTGAGCCAAGATGGCGCCACTGCCCTCCAGCCTGGGCGACAGAACGAGACTCTGTCTCCAAAAAAAAAGAAAGAAAGAAAGAAAATAAACAGGGAAATGAAAATATTTTTATTAATTCGCATCAGTACCCACGAATACCAATCAGCATAATGAAAGATTCCAACACTGAATGAAAAAACAGTCCAATAGTCCAGAGTGACAGGCAAGAGATTTTAATTATATAGATAAAAATTAACTTTGGACAAAAATTAAAACTCAGGCAGAGAATTTTTTTTTTTTGCAACAACAGACACTAGCAAAAACAAAGGCACAGTAAAAATTGACACAGAAAATTTCCAGTGTAGAAAAAAAAAAAGAAAATTTCCAGTGTAGAGATATGAATCTTTTTTTTTTTTTTTTTTTGAGACGGAGTCTCGCTCTGTCGCCCAGGCTGGAGTGCAGTGGCCAGATCTCGGCTCACTGCAAGCTCCGCCTCCCGGGTTCACGCCATTCTCCTGCCTCAGCCTCCCGAGTAGCTGGGACTACAGGCGCCCGCCACCGCGCCCGGCTAGTTTTTTTGTATTTTTTAGTAGAGACGGGGTTTCACCATGTTAGCCAGGATGGTCTCGATCTCCTGACCTCGTGATCCGCCCGTCTCGGCCTCCCAAAGTGCTGGGATTACAGGCTTGAGCCACCGCGCCCGGCCGAGATATGAATCTAATAGTAGACACAGACAGGGATGATTAATAAATGATAAAATGTTTAGAGGATGATCATTAGAATACAGGACACTTATACTTTTAAACACCACTTTCCCAAATACTTCATTATAAGTAAGCTATCTCTAAAAGGGACAGATCTCCTAGACCCCTCTTTAACCAATAACCTGTCCTGATATCATGATAATGGTGATGGACAAACTAGACCTTCTCTGCCTGCAGATGGGCTGAGGTTGGAAACTCACAGCATTGACTCTGCAGTGTTCCTGGCAAAACGTTTAGGCTGAATTTAATCATGAGGACATTTTCAGACAACTTCAGAATGTAGATCATTGGGCCAGACAGCTGACCTGTCCTCTACAAACAAGTCCTTGTCACCACAATCAATAACAACAACAAAAAGATGAGGAAATATTTGGGATTCAAAATAACTGAAGAAATGTAGCTACATTATCTTTTTACTTTTTTTTGAACACAAAATATCTCTTCCCCTATTTGCTGTGTGATTCGTGGTGACACGGACTGTGTGAAGGAGATAGGTCAGTTGTCCTGCTCAGTATTCTACATTCTGCAGTTGTCTGGTGATTACCTCCTATGAAACTCAGGCTAAGCGTTTTCTGCAAGAACATGGCATTGTTCATATTCTGCATTGTTGTGGGAAGTCAGGGACCCCGAACGGAGGGACTGGCTGAAGCTGCGGCAGAACATCATAAATTGTGAAGATTTCATGGACATTTATTAGTTCCCCAAATTAATACTTTTATAATTTCTTACACCTGTCTTTACTGTAATCTCTGAACATAAATTGTGAAGATTTCATGGACACTTATCACTTCCCCAATCAACACCCTTGTGTTTTCCTATGCCTGTCTTTACTTTAATCTCCTAATCCCGTCATCTTCTTCGTAAACTGCGGTGAATGAATGTCGCCTCAGGACCCTGTGAGTGTGTCAACTGCACAGATTGTTTGTAGAGCATGTGTGTTTGAACAATATGAAATCTGGGTATCTTAAAAAAGAATAGGATAACAGCGATGTTCAGGGAACATGAGAGGTAACTTTGAACTGGCCGCTGGTGAGCCAGACGGAACAGAGCTATATTTCTCCTCTTTCAAAAGCAAATAGGAGAAATATCACTGAATTCTTTTTCTCAGCAAGGAACATCCCTGAGAAAAAGAATGTGCCCTGAGGGTAGGCCTATGAACGGGCCCCCTTAGAAGTTCTTTTATGGTCGAAGCCGAAGGGATGAAATAAGCCCCGGCCTCCTGTAGCGCTCCCAGGCTTAGGACGAGGAAATTCCCACCTAATAAATTTTGGTCAGACAGGTTGCCTGCTCTCAAACCCTGTTTCCTGATAAGATGTTATCAATGACAATGCATGCCGAAACTTCATTAGCAATTTTAATTTCGCCCCATCTTGTGGTCCTGTGATCTCGCCCTGCCTCCACTTGCTTTGTGATATTTTATTACCTTGTGAAGCATGTGATCTCTGTGACCCACACCCTATTTGTGCACTCCTCCCCTTTTGAAAATTGCTAATAAAAACTTGTTGGTTTTTCGGCTTGGGGAACAGCATGGATCCTGCCGACATGTGATGTCTCCCCCGGACACCCAGCTTTAAATTTCTCTCTCTTGTGCTCTTTCCCTTTATTTATTCAACCCAGCCGAGACACTTAGGAAATAGAAAAGAACACACATTAAACATTGGGAGTGGGTTCTCCCGATACTGCACCGGCAGAGTCCTGGGTGACATGCTGTCTCCTGCCAGCGGCTCCTGACTCCTGTTCTCTACAGGATGGAATTGAGAGGAGCAGGGCTGAGGCCTCTCAGTGCTGTTTATCCATCTAGCTGTGGTCTTCCTAAGTATCTCTATCAACTGGAGGCTGAAGGACTGTGGCTTCTCTAACCAAAAGAGCCTAGTGGGTTAACAACTGTCAAGAGCAGTCAGTGGTTCTGCAATACAATCCTCAGCCAAGGATCCCTCCTGTGTTACAGATGGATCAGCTAAAACAAGCCAACACTGAAGATAGAAAGAATGGGGTTAGGTTCATTGAAACCAGGGTAACACCTTTGGATGAGCTAAACACAAAGATGACACTGACCTTGAGAAAGTATAGAAGCTCAGAGACATGCCGGCAAAATGAAATCCCTGAGGAACTTTGTCGCTACCCAGAGAGATGTGGTTCAAATTAGAATGTCTGACAGATCACTCCCGGCATGTGCTGCATAGTTCTGTGAACGTGTCACACCTAACTTGGGTCCAATGTCTTCAGACTGAGCACAGGTTGCCATTGGCATGGTCTGAGAATAGGAATAGGGCCATGCCCACTGATCCATCCTATGTCTGGGCTTCCAAATGGAACTACAGTTTCATTCAAGCCTACATGTGCCTATAGGTCCTGCCTGCAGCAATGATATCTCTCAGCTTAGTAAGGGCTGCTTAGTGTGGGAATATGACTCCCATCTGGAAGACCAGGTGGAGCCTTATCACCGTCAAAGTAAAAAACCTACTGTCCATGTCAAGGACCAAGCTGACGTGCTGTTCCTCAAATGAGTAAAAGGCACTTCTGTAGTGCTGGAATGAGTCAGGTAATTCAAAGTAAGTTGAAGAAGTCGAATAATATCTATCCAATGAGTCCTGCAAGACTTCAGGCTCTTCCACTTCCATCAGCACGCCGTTGAGCCTGGAAAAGGAGACAAAACTAAAGAAGCAGCCAGGGAAAATCAGACACCACAGAGCCCCAACTAGATTTCAGGGGTAACATGAGGAAGTGGTTAAAAAAGAAAAAGGATAGATCCATTAATGAGGTAAAACAATTATTGCCTTTATGTTGGGATAGAACAGGGCCAGGTAGAAAACAATGAAAGAGAAAGACAGAGAGAGAGAGAGAGGCAGAGACAGAGAGAGACAGAGAGAGAAAGAGAGAGAGAGAAAGTGAGCTCAGTGAATTGGCCAGGTGACACACTGATAAGGGAGAAAAAGGACACTCTGAGTTGGTGCCCTCCTGACACACAGCAAACAGTGATCATGAAAAGAATGAGCTCAATAGTTTTCCATAAAATGTGCTCAAAATTCGATGCAGTCACCATGAGAGTACAGCTTTTGAGGTATGGTCAACCTGTGATACGTTAGTAAATGATAAGGGGAGGAAGAAATGGAAACCTAAACGTCTACTGCAATGAAAACCAACAGCAATGTCAGTAGGAGGAATTCAGCCTTCGTTGAAAACATGAAATCAAACACACTCTGTTTTCCCTGGATCTGTCATCTCCAGGTGTTAACACAGAACTAAGCATCCACAATTGCTGAAAGTTACCTGGGGCATGGTGGGTTTTGATCTTCTTCCCCTTCTTGGTACTTTTCAATTTCTGCAATAAATTCAGACATGGACAGACACATTAAGCTGATTCCCCTACACACATACAATCCACTGTCTAATCCTCACACAGGGACCTCAGGCGCCTCAGCATGAGAATACAACACTGTGAGAGACATATTTCCAGAGGCCTGAAGGCTGGTCATGATAGAGATTCCTTGGTTTTTGTCCCAGAAACTGTGGGTAAAATGTCCCTATTCTGGTAGATCGTTATCCCAATATCATTTGTCACAAGTTTGTGCAAACGGTTATGCCATATTTTTCCAATCAATTTAAAGCAAATGCCCTCAAATGATTTCTAGGAGAAAAACTGCAATATTTAGCCCTGTCTCATCAAATACTCAGATTGTTCATGGTTGTGAGGATTTTAGACACTGAAATTAGAGTGAAAAAGGAAATCGACAAACCCTTGAGTCAAATCATAGTTCTCTGAATTTGTCACATCTGCCCAGGTCCAATGTCTTGAGAGTAGAATCAGAGTGACACAGGCATGGCCTGAGACTAGGAAGACAGCCATGCTCACTGACCAATCCCATGTCTGGGCTTCCAGGTAGAACTAGAGTTTCATTCAACCTACATGTGCCTACAGGTCCTCACTGCACCAATGACATCTCTCAGCTCAGTAACGGCCACTTGGAGCAGGAATATGATCTCTATATGGAAGACTCAGTGGATCCTTATCACCTTCATAGAAAGGTACTCACCATCCACATCAAGAGAAAAGCCAATGTGTTGTTCCTCCAGTGAGTAAAAGAAATTTCTGTAGGGCTGGCAGGAGTCAGGCAGTTCAAGATAACTGGAAGGAGTTGAATAACATCTATCCAGTGAGTTCTGCAGGCTTCAGGCTCTACTAACTCCAGCGGCTCCCTGCTGAGTCTGGAAAAGTAGAAAAAGTAAAGAACAAGCCAGGGGAAATCAGACACAACAGAGCCCCAACTGGATTTCATGGGTAGCATAAGGAAGTGGTTAAAAAAGAAGAAGGATAGATTCATTAATGAGGTAACAAATTATTGCCTTCATGACGGGACACAACAGGGTCAAATGCAAAAGAATGAAAGAGACAGACAGACAGACAGACACACACACACACACACACACACACAGAGACAGAGAGAGAGAGAGAGAGAGAGAACAAGCTCAGTGAATTGTCCAGGTGACACACTGATGAGGGAGTCAGGACACTCTGAGTTAGTGCCCTCAGGACACACAGCATACAGTGATCATGAAAAGACTGTGCTCAATAATGTTCCATAAAATGTGCTCAAGATTCCATGCAGTCACCATGAGAATACAGCTTTTGAAGTATGGTCCACCTACAGTACGTTCGTAAATGATAACGGGAGGAAGAAATGGATACCTAAATACCTACTGTCATGAAAACCAACAGCAACATTAGTAGGAATAATTCAGGCTTGGTTGAAAAGATGTAATTGATATTGTCGGCCCGCTCTGTTTTCCCTGAACCAGGAGTCTCCAGGTGTCAACACAGAATTAGCTGTTTACAATTGCTCAAAGTTACCTGGGGCATGGTGGGCCCCAGATGAGCTAAAACAAGCCAACTTAGAAGACACAGAAAATAAGGATAAATTCAGTGAAACCTGGGTCACATCTTCCACTGAGAGGTAGACAAGGGTGACACTGGCCTTGGGCAGGCAGAGAACAGCACAGACATGCTTTGGGAATGAAACTCATAAGGAACTTAGTAGCTGGCAAGAGACATTTAATTCAGATGAGCTGATCTGACAGACAACTCCTGGGCATGTGCTGCAGAGCTTGGTGTGAGTTCGCCACACCTGCCTTGAGTTCAATGTCCTGAGAGTCGGTCAAGGGTGGCAAGGGCATGGCCTGAGACTAGGAAGAGAGCAAAGCCCACTGACCCACCCCATGCCTGTGCTTCAGACTCAACTCCAGAGTGATTGAAATCTACACTGATATATAGGTTCAGCCCACAGTGATGGCAACTCTCAGCCCAACCAGGGGCACAAGGCCCAAAGATTATGGGGTCCACCTGGGACATGAACTGGAGCTTTATCACCTTCACAATGGAGTACTCACTGCCTATGTCAAGAGCCAAGCCGACTTGCTGTTCCTCTAATGAGGGAAAGGTGCTCTTGTAAGACTGGTACGAGGCAGACATGTCAGGAGGAATTGAGAGAGTCAAATAACCTTCATCCCAAGACTCCTGGGGGCTTCCTCCTCTTCAGACTCCTGCAGATTCCTGATGAGCCAGGCAGGACAGAGATGACAGAAGATTTAACCAACAGAGATTAGACAACAAAACCCCCCAGATGATCTGATGGGAGACAGAATGGAGTGGTCACAGAAACCAAAGGCATTTTTCCTTCAAGAGAAATAAAACTATCCTTCTAAATGCAGGGTGGAGAGTGACTGCTCTGGGGACAGAGCAAAAATGGGCAGCACGTGCTCAGTATATTTGCCACAGATGAGCCAACGCAGGGCACCCAGACTCTCCCTGTAAACTACCGTCATGACTTGCAGCACAGAGAACTAACGCAGGGCTTCAACTACTTTGCATAAATTGGGTTGAATTTTGCATGCGGCATTCAAGTGAACAGAGCTCTTGAGGTAGTGCAGACACACAGCTTGTGTATTAAGGGCCCCATTTTTCCAATATTTTGATATAATATGTTTATTTTTCCAATTTCTTTTCTTGCACAAATACTAGCAAACATACTAACAACAAATGGGCAGAAAGCATATGTACGTCTCTCTCTGGATTTGAACACATGGGAGAGAACAGGCGACACCAAGAAATCCCTGTTTGAGGGTCTGGAGTGAACTTCCAGCAAACTCCAACAGACCTGCAGCTGAGGGACCTGACTGTTAGAAGGAAAACTAACAAACAGAAAGGGAAAGCATCCACACCCACAAAGGACGTCCACACCAAAACCCCATCTGTAGGTCACCAACATCAAAGACCAAAGGTAGATAAAACCACAAAGATGGGGAGAAACCAGAGCAGAAAAGCAGAAAATTCTAAAAACCAGAGTGCCCCTTCTCCTCCAAAGGATCACAGCTCCTCGCCAGCAACGGAACAAAGCAGGATGGAGAATGACTTTGACGAGTTGACAAAAGTAGGCTTCAGAAAGTCAGTAATAACAAACTTCTCTGAGCTAAAGGAGGATGTGTGAATCCATCGCAAGGAAGCTAAAAACCTTGAAAAAAGACTAGATGAATGGCTAACTAGGGTAAACAGTGTAGAGAAGACCTTAAATGATGGAGCTGAAAACCATGGCACAAGAACTACGTGATACATGCATAACCTTCAGTAGCCAATTCGATCAAGTGGAAGAAAGGGTATCAGTGATTGAAAATCAAATTAAGGAAATGAAGCAAGAAGAGAAGTTTAGAGAAAAAAGAGTAAAAAGAAATGAACAAAGCCTCCAACAAATATGGGACTATGTGAAAAGACTAAATCTACATTTGATTGGTATACCTGAAAGTGACAGGGAGAATGGAACCGAGCTGGAAAACACTCTACAAGATATCATCCAGGAGAACTTCCCCAACCTAGCAAGGTAGGCCAACATTCAAATTCAGGAAATACAGAGAACACCACAAAGATACTCCTCGAGAAGAGCAACCTCAAGATACATAATTGCCAGATTCACCAAGGTTGAAATGAAGGAAAAACTGCTAAGGGCAGCCAGAGAGTAAGGTACGGTTACCCACAAAGGGAAGCCCATCAGACTAACAGTGGATCTCTGGGCAGAAATCCTACAAGCCAGAAGAGAGTGGGGACCAATATTCAACATTCTTAAAGAAAAGAATTTTCAACCCAGAATTTCATATCCAGCCAAATGACGCTTCATAAGTGAAGGAGAAATAAAATCCCTTACAGACAAGCAAATGCTCAGAGATTTTGCCACCACCAGGCCAAATCTTACAAGAGCTCCTGAAGGAAGCACTAAACATGGAAAAGAACAACCTCTACCAGCCACTGCAAAAACACACCAAACTGTAAAGAACATCAATGCTAGGAAGAAAGTGCATCAACTAATGGGCAGAATAACCAGCTAATATCATAATGACAGGATCAAATTCACACATTAAAAATATTAACCTGAAATGTAAATGGACTAAATGCCCCAATTAAAAAACACAGACTGGCAAACTGGATAAAGAGTCAAGTCCCAGCAGTGTGCTGTATTTAGGAGACCCATCTCACATGCAGAGACACACATAGGCTTAAAATAAAGGGATGGAGGAAGATCTATCAAGCAAATAGAAAGCAAAAAAAAGCAGGGGTTCATATGCTAGTCTCCAATAAGACAGACTTTAAACCAACAAAGATCAAAGGAGACAAAGAAGGACATTATATAATGGTAAAGGGATCAATTCAACAAGAAGAGCTAACTATCCTAAACATATATGCACCCAAATGCAGGAGCACCCAGATTCATAAAGCAAGTCCTGAGAGACCTAAAAAGAGATGTAGACTCCCACGCAATAATAATGGGAGACTTTAATACCCCACTGTCAACATTAGACAGATCAACGAGACAGAAAGTTAACAAGGATATCCAGGACTTGAACTCAGTTCTGCACCAAGCAGACCTAATAGACATCTGCAGAACTCTCCACCCCAAATCATTGGAATATACATTCTTCTCAGCACCACATCGCACTTATTCCAAAATTGACCACATATTTGGAAGTAAAGCACTCCTCAGCAAACGTAAAAGAAGAGAAATCACAACAAACTGTTTCTTAGACCACAGTGCAATCAAATTAGAACTCAGGATTAAGAAACTCACTCAAAACCGTACAACTACATGGAAACTGAACAACCTGCTCCTGAATGACTACTGGGTACATAACGAAATGAAGGCAGAAATAAATATGTTCTTTAGAACAATGAGAACAAAGATACAACATACCAGAATCTCTGGGACACATTTAAAGCAGTGTGTAGGAGGGAAATTTACAGCACTAAATGCCCAGAAGAGAAAGCAGGAAAGATCTAAAATTGACACCCTTAACATCACAATTAAAAGAACTAGAGAAGCAAGAGGAAACAAATTCAAAAGCTAGCAGAAGACAAGAAATAACTAAGCTCACAGCAGAACTAAAGGAGATAGAGACCCAAAAAACCCTTCAAAAAATCAATGGATCCAGGAGCTGATTTTTGAAAAGATCAACAAGAAAACCCTGTTTGGCTCATTCACCAGGCTGATCTGATTGCAAGTGCCTATACTGAGAGGACTATGAAATTAAAACAAATACAAGTGCCACAAATAACATACAACATTGTTAATAAGGACAATTTGTAGCTGGGTGAACAGAAGAAATAGTTCTATTCATCACCTCCCCTTTTTTTCCTCAATCTACAATCTCCAGGTGTCACTACTGAATTAACAGCCCACAGTTCCACAGCATTACCTGGGAGACACTGGCACTTTTTCTTCCTCTTCCTCATCATCACTTTCATTTTCTGTAAATAAATTCAGAGAAGCATGTCACATTAAGCAATTCACACTTCACATATGACCAAATCAGTGTCCAGTCATAGCACAAGGATATAACTATTCTCAGTGCAAGAATATGAATTCTGACAGGAATATTCTAGGGTGCCCTAGATAAAGTCTGGTGAGAAGTAGATGACCCAGCTTTCCAGACTCACAGGCCAAAATCTCCCTCTACGTGTACACCATAATGCCATATTCCCTGCCTGAGTCAAAGTTAAACAAAATTTTTCCCAAAAAACTCTCCAGAAATTGGTCAAACAGTTTTCTTGGAGTGTTGCTGCAATACTGACTTATATCACCAGGTAACATGGACATTAAATGTTTAGAGGCATCTATACATGAAACTCGACTGACAAATTTGAACAATTCTTGCTTTAAAAAGAATCTGTGATTTGGGAGGCCAAGACAGGTGAATCATTTGAGGTCATAAGTTCAAGACCAGCCTGGCCAATATGGGGAAACCCCGTCTCTACTAAAAACACAAAAATTAGCCAGATGTGGTGGTGTACACCTGTGATTCCATTTACTCAGGAGACTGAGGCAGGAGAATCACTTGAACCTGGGAGGCAGAGGTTGCACCAAGCCAAGATAGTCCCACTGCCCTCCAGCCTGGGTGACAGAGCAAGACTCCGTTGCGAAACAATATATGTGTGTGTGTGTGTGTATGATGCTACAAAGAAACATTAGATCAGCCATTGCATTGATGGGGTGGAGAAACGGGGTCCAGCCTTGCTTTATGGAAATACATCAGCAAAGTAAAGAAGAAAAGTTTCCATCCTGATTTCAGGGTGACTGTGCCGCTAAGCAAGCTGACTAAAAGGAGATCAAGATTAAAGCTGAGAGCAGTGAAGCCTAGGGAACAATATTTCCAGATACAAAGGCAAGGCTGCCAGCTTCCTTAAAAAGGCATAGAAACTCCATGAACATTGTTCAGGGACCGGTGACTTAATCAAAGATGACAAGAGATACTGAATCAAAGCTAGGAGGTCCGACAGATATTTCCTGTGCACCTCCTGCACTCAGGTGACTATGAGATTGTCAAACTTGCATGGGGTCCAGAAAGTTCATACTGGGGACTGGCAGACAAAGGCATGACATGAGCTGAGAAGGACAAAAAAACTCCCTGATATCTTTTTAGAATCCCATCGCAGTTTTTTTATTCAAACCAATTTGTGTGTATAGAGCCTGTCTTCAGAGTTTATCTTCCTCAGCCTAGACAGAGGTAGGAGACATAAGGAAAACAGAGGCTACCTGGGATAATATGTACAGCATCCTCCCACTCATCATGAGAGGATGAGTCAATGAGAGTTGAGTCGACTTCGTCTTCCACAAATGTGATCTGGGTATTCCTGTGTGGCTGGTTGGAGTCATAAGGGCCGTGGCTATTTGAATAAGTGACGGCACATTCCTCCAGTGAGTCCCAGGGACTTCCCTTTCTTCAGCCTTCTGCACCTCCCTGATGAGCAAGGTGGGATAGAGAAGAAAGAAGATGAAACACAGAGGGATTGGACCCCAGGGAGTCCTAGCTGGTTTTGACAGGAGGCATTAAGAGAGAGGCCCCAGAAAGCAAACAGGAGGTTCCCTTTAAGAAGTGACAGGCAATCCTCTTCTCTCTGCAACAGAGCATGGCTGCCATGGGAGCCAGAGAGGAAGAGAGCAACTGGTGTTCATTGCACTGGACAGACAGGAGCTGAGGAGGATGAAGACTCAGCTATCCCTGTACAGTACAGACATGACACTCAGCACACACAGAGAAACACAACAGCTGCCACACCCTGTGTCTAAGCTGGGTTGAATTTCACATACTGTGGCCAAGGGAATGCAGGCTTTGGGCCCATCGTAGATGCCAGAGAGGGTGCGCCTCCTAGACCCTTTTCATATGTTACCACCCATTACTTGCTCCTGAGTATTCAGTGTTACCTGGGGGCACATGAATCCTGTACTTTCTCAGCTTCCTCAACTTGAACATCTTCATCCTCATCTTCGTCATTTTCTGTAAATACAGAAGTGTTCGTTCAGGTATTTCCCACTTCACACTCTGCAAGCACAGTCAGCCCAATGTACACAGAGACACGAACGTCTAGGCGTGGGTCACCGTTCAGCTGAAAGCTTCCTTTACAAGTTTTATCTTTTAACAAAATGCCCCATGCTGTTTCCTATCCTTTACTAGTACTACCATCTGGAGGGCTACCCTCTGCGACACGGCCAAATATTGAAAAGCGACCTTTTGTTCTACATCACTTGGAGGCTTGTGCAGCTTCTCTGGCGGCCTTTGGCAGCTGTCTCCTCTCTCATCCCACCTCACAGATCTGATTCCCAGGCATGGGCTTGGTGTCCTGTCACAGTTTGCATTTAGAAACTAATTCTTTCTTAGAGAGAGGACAACTTGTCCCACAGCCCCTTCTATACATCAGGAGACTGCACAGTCTCCACGTGGCTTCTGCTGTGTTATTCAGGACATTCTTCCATGGGGAGTGCTCCAGCCTGAAGCTCCTTCCTACCACCAACAAATGCCCCTGGGACATCAAGTGCTCTCTCCAACACCACCACACAGCAAGGGCTTCATCTCATTTTGAAAACAGTCGGCGTTCCCACATTTGATGCTTCCAAGTAGACCCTTGCAAGAGACAATTTGGCTGCCTTTGCAGATGGAGAGAGAGAAACTCAGGAAGGATAAATCACTCCTCACCAACAGCTATTAAGAACATTGCTGAAGAGACGGCCTGGGAACCTTCATTAATATTCTTAGTCCAGAGCTCTTTTCACTCTTCTTAACAAGCCGGCCCACTGCCAGCCTCCCTTCCTGTCCTTTAAAACTAGATAGACGCTGCCTCTTGTTCCAGCAAAGACCACCTTCCATCAAGGATGAGGGACATTTGCAATATCAGGACCCTCCAACCCCATGGGTTTCCTAGCTCTGTTCTACCCAGAAGTCCTGGTCATGTCATGGCCACATATGTTTAGGGTGGAAAAGTCCCACCGATACAACTGCCGGGCTGTGAAAGTGTGGAGGTCTGAGTCTCTCATAAGCCTGGGGTTTTGGGTCATCAGGGCCAATGGCCACCTTTACCTGGGCTGAGCTGGACAAGGTGCCATGCCACCAGCCTACACCCCTCAGCCAGCTGTTCGAGGCCCTGCCTGGACTTGTCCAAGCCATCTGGAGTGGGGAGGGCCTGGAGATGCTGGAGTCGTAATGAGCGTGGAGTATTTCTCCCTCCCGTGAATCTCTTCCCTAATCCGGGCCCAGCTCTCGTGCCTGAGAGAGTGAACCATGGACTTACATTGCCTAAGGTGAGAGGGTAGAGAACATTTAACAGGGAAAGTGGGATGATGATCAGTTCAATATTGCAAATATAGCCTCTGAGACAATGTCCTCAAGGAGACCTCCAAGCAGAAGGTCAGCACATGTTTGTGCTGAAATGTCTGTACAAGAGAGAAAGCATAGGAAAATGGTTTTACAGGTTTCCTCTTGTATCAGAGAGGACTTATAAGATCCTTGATGATATTCCATTCATCTTTCTCTGTAAACAAAAGTAGGTGCTTTCCCAATTCCGCTTCAAAAGACATCTTTCAGTTCTCACCCTGGCCACGACATTTCCATGTGAAATACGTGATAGTGCATCTTGGCGCTATAGATACAAAAGCCATACAAAAATGAGGCCAGGTGCAGATGGGGCGAATTCGAAAAAGATGAAAGAAGAAAAAGATCACAGGCCGTAGAAGGCAACATTGATTGAGTGAAAGAATGAGACGTTCCAGCCAGTCAGGAGGTGATTCTGACCTCAAGTGGGTAAGTGGGGTGGTGGATGGTACACCATTTTGAGTATACTGGAAATGCTGCCATGGTTTGCACTTTGATTAATTTCGTGTTATGTAAATTTCACCAACAATTACTTGTTTGAAAAGAAAACAAGGCTCTGAGAAAACAACTGCAACCTATAACTTATTATTATCCTTGTTCTCTGTTTGATAAATATTTGTGTGTCGAGCCTGCCATGGTAATTCCTTCCCTTCCTGACTCAGCTTAGCTCTTACTTCTCCCCCGCCAAGCTGCTGTACTGAGATTTTACACACCTGCCCACCTGCCTGCCCCACGGGGCCCCCACCTGAGCTCCTCAGCTTGCTTGAGCTGCTCTCAAGCAGCTTCTCGCCCCTTGAACTGCAGCTCATCCCTCAGCATAGACGGCGAGGTCTTTGCACCTTTCACCTGAGAAAGACAGGAGACACGCCTGCCTCAGTGGAAGGCTGGACATGCTGCCGTGGTCACTGCCTCAGGGCAGGAGGCAGGTTCATCCCAAGGACAAACCGTCCCCGCCACTCAGGCTCTAGGCAGGGGATTTCCACATCTTTACTCTCAGTCTCCCGGACTTCTGGCATCTGATCCTCCAAAAATTTAGAGACGGAAGAAAAGAGAAACTCAAGGGCACATCAAGGAACTTGACAAGATGATTCAACCACAACGAAGTGGAGTCAGAACTCTCACAGCCCTGAGGTCTGAGTCTGAATGCAGGGCCGCTTTCCCAAGCCTTCAGCCTCTCCTCTAAAACACCTCTGCACGTGGGCCATGAAGCAGTGCGATTTTGTGGGTCGGAAGGCCCCTAGGACTATGGACTGATGGTTTCCCCTTTACTGGGAATTTCAAGGACAAGTATGTCAAAGATTTTAAATTACATCTTCAGGATAAGATTTTAAGAATCGTATCTGAAACATAAAGTATGAGACATAAGACCATAAGGCCATGAAGGAAATATGCCCCAATACTAATAAGTTTGTGTTAATTTAGAAACAGTAGAATGAAGAACTACTGTATAGTGCTTGCATCGGTGCCAGTAAGCTCTAGAGATTGATAAGAAATAGCCTACATGTAATTCACTGCAGCAATTTCATAGAGGTAGGTATTATTGTAGTACCCCAGAACAGATGAGGAAACTGAGGGACAGACAAAGACAAGCAACTTGATGGAGTCCAGGATAGAGGCCCAGGTCCCTGCTCTGCCCACTGCATGCTACTTCCACACATTGTCGGGTGCGATCTTTCTTCCTCTTAGGAACAAGAGCCCAGCCCCAGGAAGCAGGACTTCCTCCTCACCAGGGTACTCTCTGCTTTTTATTTATTTATTTTTGACGACCTTCCCTGTCGCCCAGGGGCTGGAGTGCAATGGCACGATCTTGGCTCACTGCAACCTCCTCTGCCTCTGCGCAAAAGATTCTCCTGTACTCCTTGTGACTCCCGAGTAGCTGGGATTACAGGTGCCTGCCACCACGCCCAGCACTTTTGTATTTTTAGTGAGACGCTGGGTTTCTCCATGTTGCCCAGGCTAGTCTCAAACTCCTGACCTCATGATTTGGCCCCACCTCAGCCCCTCAAAGTGCTTTGGGATTACAGGAGTGAGCCACCTGCACAGCCCCTACTCCCTGCTCTTTGATGCCATCACTTTACAGATACCACAGGTTCTGTATAGGAACAATGCCTCCTTTGAGCTCCCTCAGAGCCGGTACTGGGTACTATCACCAACTTTCCGCTGGGGTCACTAGAACAGAGCTTTACCCTACTGGGCCTCACCAGAAGCTTGAACTGAATAAAAGTTCACTAGTCCCAGACATTTAGGAACAACAGACTAGGATACATTTGTCTGCAGGATCTTATATAGTACAGAGAGGATTCTTGAAAACATGATTGAGACTCTGGAGAAAACAGGTCCTTCTCTGCCTGTGTCAGAAAATCAACAACTGATTTGAACCCAGTCCCACCCCCACCTGACTGCAAACATGGAAAGCTACTAAATACTTTGGTACCTCTGTCTTCCAACCTTAACAAAATGTTAAAATACCCATTTCTGTTTCTTACAAGTACAGGAAGGAAGAAATTATTTTTGATGGAGAGAGTACTTGTTCCTCAAAGAGAAGATAGGATGTCATTCATCACTTTCTATGATGGTGAGCCCAGAGACTGGGGAGAAGAAACGCCAACACGATGGGTTGCACCAGGAAATCAACAGGTTTAGTCAGGACTGAGGGATGTCAGTAACTGAAATTCTTAACTTACTGAAAAAACGTGATCACTCCCCACAACACTTTAGGATCCTTAACCACAAAATAAGTTCGAGGTGCCTGAGCTCAGAGTTGCAGGCACTGCCAGTGACTCAGAGTTTGACAAGAGTGAGGGAAGATTGTCGCCAGCGCTACAGGTAACCGTCTGCAGTTGCACAACAGAATTAGAAGGTGGGGGCACGTGGAATCTGTGGGAGCCTCTGCATCTCCAATTGCCCAGGTTTGCTGAAACACAGGAACCTCTGGTCTCACCTTTTGAGGGAATCTCTACCAATGTGGGTCATTCCTTCAGCATTCACTCGTGTATTCGTGTACTCCTTGTAACAATGGTACAGACTCCATCTCTTTGCCAATACATCTAAGTATTAGCTCCTACTGCTTTAGCTCTTGTCTGTACAAAATCATCAAGGCAGAAACAGTTTCCCAACAGGTTATATTTTCTTTTTTTTTTTTTTTGAGACAGAGTCTCGCTTAGTCGCTTTGTATTGAGTGCAGGCCATCTCGCTCACTGTGCAGCTCCCACTCTCCCAGGTTCACTACCTCCCAAGCACAGCCTCCCCGGGAGTAGCTGGGACTACAGGCCTCACCACTCCTCGGGCCTGCTAATTTTTGCATTTTAGAGACAGAGTTTCACCGCAGTTAGCCAGGATGGTCTCGATCTCCTGACCTCGGATCCGCCTCTCACTTTGCCTCCCAGTGCTGGGATTACAGGCTGAGCCACCGCTCTGGCCACAAATAAATCATTCTCTCTTTTTTGAGACGGAGTCTCGCTTTCTGTCGCCTAGGTTGGAGTGCAATGGCTCGGATCTCAGCCTCACTGCAAGCTCTGCCTCCCCGGTTTACTTCATTCTTCTGCCTCAGCCTCCCGAGTAGCTGGGACTACAGGTGCCCACCACATCGCCTCGGGCTAGTTTTTTTTTTTTGTATTTTTTAGTAGAGAGACGGGTTTCACTGTTAGCCAGGATGCATTTCATCTCTGACCTCGCAGATTCGGCCTCTGCCTCGCCTCCCCAAAGTGCTGGATTACAGGCTTGAGCCACCAAGGCCAGCCTAGCCACTGCCACCAAGCCTATTATATTTTCTTAATGGTGTCATGAAGTTTCACCCCACCTGCTCTAAGTTAAAGCAGATTTTAAGGTTTTCCATTGTATAAGATATCAGACTTTTAGCCTGCCCTGATATCCTCTGGTCTTCTGCAGCCTTTTTCCTGTATCCACTCAGAAAGTGAATGAATAATTCATTTTAAAAATGTTTTCTTTCCTGTCTCAGTATTCTTCTCTTGCTGCATCCCATTTTATGTTGATTTCTTTTCTCAGTGGGGCACCATCTTGGGCTTCTAATAATTTCAGACCAGCTCTTTTGGCATCCCTACATCCAAAGCTCTTTCCTCTTATGTGGGTTGGATTAGTTTTTTAATGTCACTGAGCACCTCATTTTATACTTCATTACCAATGGATGTCATTCTAGTGCCACAAGACCTCTTTTCAAGGTATCAAGTGATCAAAATCATTTATATAGAGGTCTCCTGAAAACATGTGTGACCATCTATCTTGGGAATTTTTGTAAACCTGAGGCTATTTTGTTGTTTCCATTTTGTTTTCCCATATACTGAAAAACAGGGCCATGAGCAGTTCTGTGGAATATGGTTTGGATGTATATTTTGTTGAGCTGGAATTAACACCATTGATTTTGGTTGCATTCCACTAACAGAACATGGCAAGATCAAGGTTCTGGTCAGGGCTGATGGTGATCTCAGTGTTGCTGTGCAATAGAAGGTGAGTTTGAGGAGAGGAACGAGAAAGAGTGACCCCCTGAACCACCTCCTCACTTCGTAGCTTCATTCCCACCTAGGTTTTGTAGAGCCTGGAACTTGGAAGACTGTGTTGCAGCCCGTCTCCTAAGATTGGCTGGTGGACTTGGGAAGCCTGAGCTGAGGTGTAGTGGGTGTGACCCTCTGGGCTGCCCAGCACTGCGGGAAGTGAAGGAAGGAGAACTTGGATCAACTTCATTTGAAAGTATCCTGCTCTGCAGCCCACACCGGGCCCTCTAACACACACCGTAAGAATATTGCTTTGAGAGGTATGAAAGGTTTTAAGTCGATTGCATTATTTTCTCTGGGGGTCTGGGAGACCTTGTGGATATTCTGTGTTAGAATGAAATCTCTCAAGTTTTCTAAATGATAAACTGTTCACAAAGTTGGCTTTATTTATACAGGTCACACAGGGATGAGCGCCTTTGAGCACTGCAAGCAATCACAATAATTATTCAGTAATTCGTTCATAATAGGATCATAATTCAGTAAATATTCATAAAATTATTTAGTAATTATTCATTGACCACCCATAAAGCATTTTGTTCAAAATTCCTGTGCTCATATTTGGACATTGTATCTTCTGATTTCATAATCCCATACAAAGCTAATATCCAAGGCAACAGTAAGAAACCTGAAGAAGAGGGATGCCAGCAAACCATGATTTGGCCATATTTCCATTTTTGGTTTTTGTGGATGCTGGAAGAATGAGCAGAATGAGTCACAGGAAGAGAATTCATTCCTGCATTATTTTCCCCAGGACAGGTGTGTCCTCCTAGAGTACTGGGACCAAAATTCCTAAGTGTCTGCAACTCCGTTTAACAGGCAGCCGGAAATAACCCCTATCACCTGGAATTTCCCTGAACTTTGAACATGCAAGAGAAGTATGAGACTTGGGTCTCCCTTGGGCTGTGTTTAGACCCACTCTTCTAAGGAATACCAATGATCTCTAAGACATTTGCCTTTTATAACCACAATGTATGTTTTATGGAGAAGATTTTACACTTTGCTCTATTTAGAAAGAATAAATATGAGCAATGGTTTAGGTTTCATGTCCTGGACTTAATATTTTTCTGATTTCTGTTTTGAGATTATATTCTCATGTAAATAGAAAAATACTTAATATTTCATAAGGCCAAGTTTGTTATTAGTTTGAGTTTTTGAAGATGAAGCACAAACTTTTGATTTTATCTTTGTCTGTCCCCATCAGCGCCACTCATTGTCTCTCAGTATGACCTAGACTTGCCTCTGCAGTGCCCTGTCCTGCTGGAGCCATCTCCACGCACTGCTCCACCTATCAGTGATCTGTGGCTCCTCCCAGGCTCCTGAAATGGGTATTGTGATCAGGACGTCAGACACATTCCAGACACAAAGGCAACCCACACTGTAGAGCAGGCAGCTGTGTTCCCACTTCCCTAATGTTCCAGTGATGTCCTAAAACTGCAAGGAACACTTTCCCTTTTTAGGGGTCTGTTGTTCTTGTCTCAATGCCTCTGATCTAGTGAACACAACTGTCCTGAAAGTGAAAGAACTTGCTAAATTTCTGGTTTCTTGTTAGGTAGCTAGAATAGATTTATAAGACTTCCTTACTTCTACCCATGACTGGCTGAAGTTTGAATTCTTAGCAGGGGAATATTCCTTTTGTAAGCTGCTTAGAAAGATTGGCCATGTTGCTGTGCTAAAGAGGTAAACTTAATTTCTACTCAAAGCATGCTTGAATTTGAAACTAGGGCCTAATGTTCCAAAGTTGGACTACTGCCTCTGCAAGTATGTCCCGAAGGGCTCCTGTCTCTGCTGTACTCAAAATAAAGTTTGAATGGGAGTCCGCAGCAAGCTTCAGATCTCCTTTTACTTCTCTAGGTTCCCCAACAGTTTCTGCTCTGGCTTTAGAGACTGCATTGAAAATAATATTCTGTTCTGCTGTTGTGTTTTGGCTCTTGGAATGATGTGAGGATGCAGCTACTCTCGTGCTGATCAGAGTAAGAAACACCTGGGAGTCAGTGCAAATACAAGTTCATTGTCCTCCCAGGGAATTCTGATTCAGAGGGCTCAGGTGGGGCCTGAACGTTTGTTAACATGACCCAGATGCTGCTAGTCAATCTGGGGACCTGCTGATAGCATCGACCTTTACAGTTTATGGATGATTCCCTTCTTGGTTTTGTTGATGAAGAAACTGAGGCACAGAGAGTCTGTAACTTGCCCAAGTTCCCTTTTACAAGTCCTGAGCCAGATCTCAGGTGCAGCAGCCTTCTTCTTCCCATCCCTTCCCACATTTTCCACTGGTTATCAGTTCTTTCCCAAGGTATGTTTCTCTCCCTATACCTCATTTCTGAAAAAAGAAAACTGGAATTTAACTTCTTTCATCTAATACATTTCCTCACAACATGCTGCCAGCATCGTATTCTGGCCACTTACTATTAAAGTGAGATTTTTTTTTTTTTTTTGAGACAGGGTCTTGTTCTGTCACCCAGGCTGGAGTGCAGTGGTGATTACAGATCACTGCAACCTCGAACTCCTGGGCTCAAGCGATCCTCCTGCCTCAGCTTTCCAAGTAATTGGAACTGTAGACACACATCACTATTTCTGGCTAATTTTTTATTTTTCCTAGAGACAAGGTCTTGCTTTGTTGCTCAGACTGGTTTTGAAATTCTGGCCTCAACCGATCCTCTCACCTAGGCCTCCAAAAGTGCTGGGATTACAGAAGTGAGCCCCTGAGCCTGGCCCTGAAATGTTTTTTTTTTTAATGAAAATACAAGACATGGAGATGTGGAAAGACACCTTGCTTTATTACTGTTGTTATTAGTATTATTATTTCTACAGTATAATTCATATATCACAAAATTCACCATTTTTAAGCATACATTTCAGTGTCTTTTACCATATTCCAAAAGTTTTGCAACCATCGCCACTACCTAATTCCAGAATATTTTCATAATGCCAGAAAGCATGCCTGTATCTATGGGCAGTCACTCTCCAATTCCCCGCTTCTCGCGGTCTCTGACAACCACTAATCTACTTTCTCTATACACAGATGTACTTATTCTGGGCACTTCCTCTATATGGAATAACAAAGTGTGGCATTTTACATCTGCTTCTCAGCATACTGTTCTCAAGTTTCATCCTTTTTAGCCTGCATCAGTACTTCAACCTTGTTATGGCCAAATAATATTCCACTATATGGTTATACCACATTTTGTTTATTCATCAACTGATGGTGGTTTAAGATGTTTCCACTTTTTAACTATTATGAATAATGCTGCTATGAACAGCTTTGTATACAGAGTATACAGAGACTGCCAGGCTGAGGGAAGATGCAAGAGAATAGAAGAGATGCTCTCAGGGAACAACAGACCACATGGCCCCAGAGTCAGGGGCAGCATCAGCCACTGTCGGCTGCTCATTTTCCCAGACAGAGACCACAAGCCTCAGCCATGCTTTGCTTCTGCAAGATGCTTCTTCAGCTTTTCAATAAACCTGCCTGAATTTAAGCTGACGGGGTTTTATTTCTCCTTCATCATAAATGAAATTCTTCACCACAACAATCTCCAATGAATTGTGGGCACAGCAGGCAGGCCCATCCCTGCTTCTGTTCCACTATCTCCCCTGTAGGTTGAAAATGAGGAGGTACTGAATTACCTCCAAATGTTCCTCTGGCTCTGATAATCTGTTATTCTGGTTTCTTTTCAGCTACTTTGTTTTTGGAAGCATGTGTCCTAAGGCGTCCGGTTGAACCACCTTTGTCTACTGTGTCCAGGCATTCCTGGTGGTATTTCAGATAAGACACTCTTGGGTTACTGCACTCACAACCTCTGAACCAATTCTATGACCATCTGTTTCATGGTCGTTGTTGTTTGCTCATCTTATGTATGTATATGAGGATAGTATGGCAAACTTGGCACGTTACAAATTGAAATACCCCAAAAGGCACTGCACAGTGTCCTTAAGATGCATTAATGGCTTTTCCTTGGAATGCAATAGTAATTCACCAATAAAATTCATCTAAAGAATGCTTAGAAAACTGTTGAACAAGGGACATCATCATTTAAAGTGATATGAAGAAACCTTCTCAGCTAAGCATATGGGCTAGATTAGAGAGAAAAAATAAAGGACCCATCTCTGCCCTGAAAAACTACTGGTAGCATCTTTCAGAAAGTTCTCTTTTTTTTTTTTGAGACGGAGTCTGCCCCTGTAGCCCGGCTGGAGGCAGTGACCGGATCCCAGCTCACTGTGCTCCTCACCTGGTTTGCGTTTCATTCTCCTGCCTCAGCCTCTGGAGTAGCTGGGACTATAGGCCTCACCACCTCGCCCTCCCGCTAGTTTTTGTATTTTAGTAGAGATCGGGTTTCACCAGAGTTAGCTTGCAGGATGGTCTCATCTCCTGACTGATCCGGCCTGCCTCGCCTCCCAAAGTGTCAGGATTACAGGCTTCTGAGCCACCGCCACCAGCTGAGCACGCGACTCTGAGTACGCACCTTTGATCCATAGGCTCACATTTTGATCCTGTCCGGCGGCTGCTTCTGGCATTAACATTTGACTTCAACCAGTAAATCTTAGCAAGATCTGAGTTCTCCAGGTATGATATTACTTTGTTTGACCATCCTTATTCAAGGGCCACCAAGAAGGAACAAATACCATTTACCCTCCCAAAGGAAAAGTTTCACTGAATGAGACACTTTCTACCATGACCCCAGGGCCCCCAAGGTGCCCTGTCTACCTGGAGTGCCCTATGTGGTCTCGACAGAAGCTCATGCTGGTCCCAGGATTCCTTATACGATTCACCTCCTTCCTGAATCCCAACTTCATGGTGGTGGGGATGACAGGGTGTCCTGTATCCCATGCTCATGTCCCTGAAGTCATCAGCCTGTCTCCAGCTAGAAAAAATTACATGTATATAGAGAGGCCTCTTTGGAAGTAGCAAAAGCTTTCTCACCTTCAGACACTAATGGTTGGAATGTACAATAGTATACACACTTTGGGGAAAAATGTCTGGCATCTTCTTACAGAACTAAACAACTACCTATTCTATGACTCAGTAACTCCTAAGCATTTATCCAAGAGAAATTCAAACATATGTCCAGAAAATGATTTATACAAGAATGTTCATAGCAGTTTTATTCATAATAGGAAAAACTGGAAACATTCAAGTATCTATCAATACAAGAATGGATCAATAAACTGTGATACATTCATTCCATGGAATGGCTAAAGGAACAAACTGTTGACACACAAAACAACATGGATGAATCTCAAAAACATTTTGAGTGCAATAGAGCCATACGCAAAAGAGTGTGAGACAAATGATAAATAATAATGGTTTCAAGAAATGCAGAGCAGAGAGCCCAGAGGCAAAGACCCACAGGACAGAGGGTCAGTCCCAGGGTGGATCCTAATAAAGAAACTCCTGCTGGATTTTGCCCAGCCCAATTCCAAAACCATTTTGGGTCAGTGACTTCTTTATCGCTTCTCCATGTTCCCCTCTCGCTTTTGAACGGTAGTCCTGTAGTTGTTATTCCCATGTCTGTCCTGGCCATTTCACATTAGGGGCAGATAAGCTGTTTGTTCACCCCCACAGTTCGACAGGAGGGAAGGGAATTATGGCAAGGATCTGTACCAATGGACAATTCCTCAGAGCCTCCCATTCACCAGGTGTATTTTAGTTGAGATTTTAAACTTTTGATCTGAGGTGGTCTACATGACATTTTTCATGTTGAACTAGTGCTTTAATGACATGAAATTTGGAAACGTTAGAGGAGAGGGTGAATGCATTTTGCAGATGGGGGAATGTGAGTGTCCTACTGTGGTAGACGGAATTTCTGAAATGGTCCCCAAACATGCCACACTCTTGTCTCTAAAGCCTGTTGAGGTGATGAGACACCATTCCTGTGATTATGTTGCTATATGCCAGTTATATGACTTTAAGATGGTGAGGTTACCTGTGTAAACTGGATCTAATCACATCACTCCATACATGACAGAGCTTCCTGTGGCTGGTTGGAGAAGATGAAGTCAGAGAAGGTAGGAGCTTGAGAAGGACTCCTTGAGTTGTTATTGGTTGAAAGATGAAAAGACAGGTAAGGAGGAAATTGCTTTCCTGGCCTCTGGAATCAGAGTGTCTCCCAGTTGACAGCTAGCACAGACAAAGGGCCCTCAGTCCCCCACAAACAAGAATAGGAACTCTTTCAATATCTGTAGTGAACTTGGAAAAACAGCTTGAGCTCTAGAAAACATAACACAGCCAGCCCAATCCTGGATTTTAGCCTCACATGACTCTGATCAGAGAACCCAGCCGCTTCATTCCAGACTTCCGTGGTTCAAACCACTGGTTTGTGGTAATGTGATAATAGGCAGCAAGAGAAAACTAGTACAGGTGCCTGTCTCTCCTCTTGAGTTTCAATTTCAGATACATGGATGCTAACCCCTCTAAGAGAAAATCAATCAATGAAAGAACTACAGTAAAAATCTTGCCCTCACCTGTATGTGGCTGTTCCAGAGCCCTTGCCACCTGAAGAAGACAATGAGGGGTATTTCAGGCACGTGAGGAGTGTGGCTCTACTGTTATCAATCACATTTCTGAAAGAATAAAAATGGTTCAGGTCTGGCCATGGCTCATGTCTGTAATCCTAGCATTTTGGGAGGCCAAGACAGGTGGATCACTTGAGATCAACAGTTAGAGACAAACCTGGCCAACATGGAGAAACCTTGTCTCTACTAAAAATACAAAAATTAGCCGGGCGTGGTGGCAGGCACCTGTAATCCCAGCTATTCAGGAGGCTGAGGCAGGAGAATCACTTGAACCCAGGAGGTGGAGGTTGCAGTGAGCTGAGATCACACCATTGTATTCCAGCCTGAGGAACACAGCAAAAACTCCATCTCAAAAAAATAAAATTAAAATAAAGATGGTTCAGTACTTAACTCCACATATTATTATGTGAAAATGTATCATCTTGATTTTAATAGCAGATTTTTTAAAATTCCTTTTCTTGGCCGGGTGCGGTGGCTCATGCCTGTAATCCCAGCACTTTGGGAGGCCAAGGTGGGCAGATCACCTGAGGTCGGGAGTTTGAGACCAGCCTGACCAACATGGTGAAACGACATCTCTACTAAAAATATAAAATTAGCCGGGCATGGTGGCGCATGCCTGTAATCCCAGCTACTCGGGAGGCTGAGGCAGGAGAATCGCTTGAACCCAGGAGACAGAGGTTGCAGTGAGCTGAGATTGTGCCATTGCACTCCAGCCTGGCCAACAAGAGCGAAATTCCATCTCAAAAATAAATAAATTAATTAATTAAATAAGTAAATGAATAAATAATTCTTTTTCTTCTGCTCACCAGACAAGGTTTGGTAGCAAATAACAGTCACCAACACAGATGAACCAATTCAAGGAGAGCCATAAACAGGACCATAAACAGGACCACTATTATGTTCCCCAAAAAACCATCCCTAGAATGCAATCTATTCTCTACTTGTCACAAAACAAACACAACAGTCCACTATATAAAGTCCCAAACACATGAAAATGTAAATATAATGAAGTCTGCTTTCCAAATATTTATTCTATTCAGACTCAGTCATGGGGACCAGGGATTAGGAAATGATTACA
Source organism: Papio anubis (assembly GCF_008728515.1). Taxonomy (NCBI): domain Eukaryota; kingdom Metazoa; phylum Chordata; class Mammalia; order Primates; family Cercopithecidae; genus Papio; species Papio anubis. The sequence continues at coordinate 16,720 of NW_022167029.1, read as the reverse complement.
AGGAGGTTCAAGGGAACATGGGGAAGTGACAAAATGTGCTAAAGTTGAACTCTGCTGATGGCTGCACAATTCTATAAATCAACTTAAATCATTGAGTTGTACATTGACAATGGGTGACTTTTATAACAAGTACTTATTTAAACGAACTTTTGGGTTTCTATTCCAACATGGAAAGAGCTACGCAGTCATCACTTGTCCTCACAGCTAGAAAAAAGGCTGAATGAACTGAAAGTCAACCCTTCTAGGATGGACCAGAGAACTAAGGTCACAGGGAAAACTGCTACCCTAAAAATGAGAAAGACAGGCTAACATACAAGGAGTCACAGCTCACTGGGAAGAGAAGCTACTGGAGTCAGCAACTGGAAGGAGCACTTAAATAGTATTAACAGATTACTAGAAGCTGAAGGTGGTCTGGCTAGAGCATTAAAAACTCCTTGAAACCCAGACTAAGGGGGAATCTTACACATTTCCAAGTTTTACTACAATGATCTCAACCAGGTTCTCATGACGAAGTTCAGAAAACCCCCTGAGGTTTGGCACTACCAACTTCAGGACTTACATTAAGCTACAGTAACCCAAATAGTGTGAAGCTGGTGAAAAGAGAAAACACACACAAATAGATCCATGGAAAAGAATACAGAGCCCAGAAGCAGGCCTACATACAGTCCACTGATCTTCCATGGAGGTTTAGAGACAACTTAAAACAGCAAAAATAGCCTTTGCAACTAGTGGTGCTAGGACAGCTGGACAACCACATGCAAAAAAATACATAAATAAATCCAGGTATGCATGTTATACCTTTATAAAATAAATCTTACACGTAAATGTAAGGTGCAAAACCATAAGAATCCTAGGAGATAACACAGGAGAAAATCTCAGGGATCTTGGGTTCGATGATGGCTTCTTAGATACAAAACCAAAACCACAATCTACTAATGAAAAAAATTAAGTTGAGCCTCATTAAAATTAAAAACTTCAGCTCTGTGAAAGACATTGTTAAGGCCGGGCGCGGTGGCTCAAGCCTGTAATCCCAGCACTTTGGGAGGCCGAGACGGGCAGATCACGAGGTCAGGAGATCGAGACCATCCTGGCTAACATGGTGAAACCCCGTCTCTATTAAGAAATACAAAAAACTAGCCGGGCGAGGTGGCGGGCGTCTGTAGTCCCAGCTACTTGGGAGGCTGAGGCAGGAGAATGGCTAAACCCGGGAGGCGGAGCTTGCAGTGAGCTGAGATCTGGCCACTGCACTCCAGCCTGGGCGACAGAGCGAGACTCCATCTCAAAAAAAAAAAAAAAAAAAGAGTAGGTCATAAAATGTAGCTTTGTAAATCTCTTAACTTGGATTTTTCTTTCATTTTGGTGGGGTTTGTTGAGAATATATTAAACTTACTCTATGTAACACAACAGAGTGCTGTCAAATGCCTCGGGTTCTCTCTTTCTTTTGGATCTTGCCAATATTTAGGTGAGTAGTCTTTGTGCTTCATGTAAATAACCTTGTATATATCCCACTCTCCTTTCCTTGTCATCATTCTCTATTCATGATTCTCCTGATGAAAGTTTAAGTTCTTTTTCCTCTTCTCAGGCTCACACACCTTCTGCTTTTCTTTTTAATATAATTCCCTGCATCATATCTTAAAAATAATCTTTCAGGGAACAGAATATCATAAAGTCAACAATGATGAGGGAAAGTGAAGGCTCAAATAAAATGAGAAAACAGACAACAAATCTGGCTGAAATCAAACTCAATGTGAGAAACAAAACCAACAACACAAGATACAAAGTCTAAAAATAGCAGGCTGCATGTTGGGGAAATTGTTTTTGTTTTATTCTGTTTTGTTTTGTTTTCCGACAGTTCTCACCAACTGCCCAGGGAGGAAAAACACACACACACACACACACACACAAAACCATTTTCTCGCCAGAAGTAATGGGCAAAGGCATAGTCCAAACTAAAGGGCTTAGATTTGAGTGGACATTTATGTTTCCATTCTTTTCTTAAGTAATTGGTTCTGCTACTTAAGAGTTCCTTGACCTTGGATGAGGTCCTTAACTTCTTTAAGCTTCAATTTCTTCTGTGAAGTAGGTATAATAATAGTCCATACTGCAGGAGGCTTGAAGGATTAAATGAAGTAATGCCTGCAAAGTTCTTAGCTCAGTGTCTGGCATACAGTTAACAATTGTATGATCATATCCATTAGTATTACTAAGAACTATTGTTACTCATTTTGAAAATTAATATAACCTCCATCTGGCTATATTGATTTCTAAGTAGATCAAAGTACATTTAGCACAGGTAGAATATTTTCTTATACTGTATTTTGAAAACAGTTTTTATTTTCTTAAGAAAATTCAGAAGAGGTGTTTACAAAAATATTCTGGTAATCTCAGTATTTTGGGAAGCCGAGGTGGGTGGATCACTTGAGGTCAGGAGTTCAAGACCAGCCTGGCCAACATGGTGAAACCCCATCTCTACTGAAAATACACAAAAAAAATTTAGCCAGGTGTGGTGGCACACACCTGTAGTTCCAACTACTCGGGAGACTGAGGCACAAGAATTGCTTGAACCTGGAAGACGGAGGCTGCAGTGAGCCAAGATTACACCACTGTATTCCATTCTGGGCGACACAGCGAGACGTTGTCTCAAAAAAAAAAAAAAAAAAAAAAAACTGACCTGTGAAAAAGAGGTTTATAAAAGCCATGCCTTCTCTTTAATATTAATCAGGTACACTGGATTAATATGTCAGAGAAGCACTGGACTTTCATCTCCTTAATCCTGGAGTTTTCCAAAGTCTTCCCACAAGGGATAAGTTATTTCTGTCAGCTAAAGTCTATTTGAATGACAGTTCAAATTTCTGAAATCAGAGCAGGAGGAGAAAAAACAAATCCCCATGAGTAAGCACTCTGCTGAAAAAGATCAAGTTGGGCAGTGTTTTCTCCCATCATGTATAAAATCTGTGGAATCCAAGCTAAGAACAGGTGAGAATACTGCTTGTCCCATAAATATTTCTCTTACATGTCAAATACCTTTCGGAAAGAGTTTAATACAATTATGGGAATCTGGGGACAGATTTTAGTTTATGTTTAAACTGAAAACAAGTAGTGATAGATTCAGTAAGAGATGGTCTCCATTGTCAGCATGTTTGTCAAGGAGATCTACTCTCAAAAATAAAAAGTGTCAAAATGAGGTGAATTGCAGCATCAAACAAGTACCACGTGATGGCCATAATATGACAGAAAACAAACCAGAATCAAATAGAAAATAAATAATCCAAGAACACAGAGGCAAATTTGAGCTAACTGCCAATCGCTCCACCACCTCCAAGAAATCCCTCCCTTATGGTGCAAAAATCTTCCCCTTAGATTTAACTTTTTGTTTTTGAAATGATCCTTTTTTTCCCTTTAAGTCAAATGTCCAAGCATATCCTCATAAAAACACTCTCCTCCGATATTCTTCCTAAGCACAGCAAAAAGAGAGGTATCTTTCTTGTTCTGTTATCTTCTGAATGCTTTCCACAACATTCTCTTGTAGGAAATTTCCACTATTCCTTCATATAACCTTCTGTCTTGTACTTATTAAACAATAACTCCCCATTCCCTCCTCCTCTCAGCCCCTGGAAACCATTATTCTATTTTCTGTTGGCACTAATATAATTACTCTAGGTATCTCATATAAATGGAATCACACAGCATTTATCTTTTTGTAACTAGCTTGTTTCAGTTAGTATAATGTCCCCAAGATGCATCCACATCATAGCACGTCAGAATTTTCTTCCTTTTTAGGGCAAATAATATCCCATTATATGCATATGACATGCTGTTTTGTTTATCCATTTATCTACCAATAGACACAGGCTGCTTCCACCTTTTGGTATTGTGAATAATGCTATCATAAACATAGCTATACAAATATCTCTCTTAGAGACTCTACTTTCAATTCTTTTGGGTCCATAATCCAAAGTGGAATTGCCAGATCATATGGTAATTTTCACTTTAATTTTTTGAGTAAGTGCCATACTGTTTTGAGTAGAGACTGAACCGCTTTAAATTTCCACCAACAGTGCGTAAGGGTTCCAACTTCTCCAAATCTTCTCCTACACTTGTTATTTTCTGTTTGCTGGTTTTAATTATATTACCTATCTTAATGAATATGCAGTGGTATCTCATTGTGGTGTTGATTTGCGTTTCCCTAATGATTATTGATGTTAAGCATCTTTATGGAGGTGGCCACATTATGCATATGCTTATTGGCCACGTATATATCTCCTTTGAAGAAATGTCTATTCAAGTCCTTTGCTATTTTTTAAATTGGGATGTTTGTTTTGCAGGTTTCAAGTTATAGGAATTCTTTGTATACTCTGGATAGTCTCTCTTATTGTTAAGTCTTCTTCTTGAGGTATTTTTCTTTATATTATTTAATAGCTGCCTCAGGCTAGGCATGGTGGCTCACACCTGTAATCTCAGAATTTTGGGAGGCCGAGGTGGGTGGATCACTTGAGCTCAGGAGTTCAAGACCAGCCTGGGCAAGATGGTGAAACCCCATCTCTACAAAAACCATAAAAATTAGCTGGGTATGGGGGCATGTACCTGCGGTGCCAGCTACTCCAGAGGCTGAAGAGGGAGGATTGCTTGGGTCCAGGGAAGTCGAGGCTGCAGAGAGCTGTGTTTGTACCACTGCACAACAGCCTGGGTGACAAAGCGAGACCCTCCCTCAAAAAAATAAAAAATAAAAACTTCCTCATACATCTTTTATTCATATGGCATATTCTGTGATTCTAATGGCCATGTGGCTGTGAAGTGGTTTGGATCTCTGTCCCCTCAAAATCTCATGTTAAAATGTGACCTTCAATGTTGGAAATGGGGCGTAGTGGAAGGTATTTTATCATGGGGACATATCACTCATGAAAGGCTTAGCACTGTCCCCTTAGTGATGAGTGAGTTCTTGCTCAGGTAGCTCATGTGAGATCTGGTTGTTTAAAAGAGTGTGGCATCTCCCCACTTTCTTTCTTTCTCTCTCTCTCACCATGTGGTAGGCCTACTTGTCGTTAGTCTTTCACCATGATTATGAGCTTCCTAATACCCCTCACCAGAAGCAGATGCCAACATCATGCTTCCTACAGTCTGTAGAAACATGAGCCATAATAAACCTGTGTTCTTTGTAAATTACCCAGCCTCAGGCATTACTTTATAGCACTGCCGGAATGGACCAACAGAGACTGCTTATTATATATTTGCCTTATAATTTGGCAACTATTAGTAGCCTTTCTATCCAGTTTATTTACTTATCCTCAGAAAAGATGTTTATAGAGCCACATGGAAGCAGAACCAAGCTGGCTGTTCTCCAAACCAATTTTTTCTCTTTTTCCTAGACTATAGCTAGACGACATTCCCCAGTCTCCCTTGCCATCTGGGTGTGGCCATGTCACTGAGCTCTAACCAATGGAGTATAAGCAGGAGTGATGCATGCTACTTCCCATACACAAGTTACTTTCCTTTCCCTTCTTCACTTAATTCAGATAAGAATAACAATCTTGGAATATGCTGAAGATGGCAGACTACAAAGTAGAAGGAGACAAAGTTTGTGAAACAGCAGGTGGAGGAAAGTCATCCACTAATCAGAAGCCGTTTTATGGAATCGATGTAAACAGGAAATAAACAAAGGTTTAGTTCATTATACCTTTCAAGTCAACAGCAAAGCAGACAGTCTACTCTAATTAATATATTCATTCTAAGGGAAAATTATATTAAGTGTTATATTTTGAAATGTGGTGGCCACTAGGGATTCATGTTAATAGAATACAGTCATGCTTAATGATAGGGTTACATACATCACAGAGTGTACATACATAGGCCTAGATAGTATAGCCTATTACACACCCAGGCTATATGGCATAGCCTATTGCTCCCAGGCTACAAACCTGTACAGCACATTACTGTACTGAATACTGTTGGCAAGTATAGTACAATAAGTATTTGTGTATCCAAACATATCTAAACATAGAAGACGTATGGTAAAAATATGGTATAAAAGATGAAAAACATGGTACCCCTCTATAGGACAGTTATCATAAATGGACATTGCTCTGAGTGAGTTAGTGAGTGAGTGGTGAGTGAATGTGAAGGCCTAAAACACTGGTATATGCTATGTTGACTTTATAAGCATGGTACACTTAGGTAACATTAAATTTATTTAAAAAATATTTTTCCTTATTCAGTAGCTAATTAGATTCTTCTAACTTTTTTTACTTTATAGACTTTAACTTTTTGACTTTTTAATAATAACACTTAGTTTAAAACACAAATACGGCCAGGCGCAGTGGCTGACGCCTGTAATTCCAGCACTTTGGGAGGCCGAGGCGGTCAGGAGATCGAGACCATCCTGGCTAACACGGTGAAACCCTGGGCTACTAAAAATACAAAAAATTAGCCGAGTGTGGTGGCGGGCGCCTGTAATCCCAGCTACTCGGGAGGCTGAGGCAGGAGAATGGCATGAACCCAGGAGGCGGAGCTTGCAGTGAGCCAAGATCATGCCACTGCACTCCAGCCTGGGTGACAGATCAAGGCTCTGTCTCAAAAACAAAACAAAACAAAACACACACACACACACACACACACACACACAAATACATTATACAGCTATACAAAACTTCTTCCTTTATATCCCTATTCCATAAGTTTTCTCTAATTGTTTTAACTTTGTAAACTTTTTTGTTAACAACTAAGATACAAACACCTACATTAACCCAGACCTACACAGGATCAGGGTCATCAATATCACATCTTTTGCCCCCATGTCTTGTCCCACAGGAGGGTCTTCAGGGATACATGGAGCTCTCATCTGCCATGATAACCAAGTCTTCTTCTGGAATACTTCCTGAAGGACCTTCCTAAGGCTGTTTTATAGTTAACTTTTAAAAATAAGTAGAAGGAGTACAACACTCTAAAATGAGATGAAAAAGTATAGCATAGCAAATACTAAACAACAGGAATTTTTCGGCTCTATTAAAATCTTATAGGACCATTGTCATTTATGTGGTTCATCAGTGACTGAAACATTATTATGTGCCACATGACTATAGATAAAATATATGGCTGAAGGAGAAAATTGCATAAGCCATTATTCATCTTTGCTTGTTATTTCGTTTTTATCATATAACTATCTAGCCATGAAGTTATGTAATTCACAGTGATATTTTATATTTATATGAAGTGCTAACAAAATCTGTACATCACAGTTTTGACCTAAAGAGAGTGAGAGAGAAGCCTATTTAATTATTCATCTCAGCTGCATCTCCTAGTTCCTGAACAATGGACAGACATTTCCCATAGCAATGAAAATATCTCTTCATAAATACTGTTAAGTAATAACAATGAGTGTGCCTTTTGTTTTTCTGTTTATAATAATAATAAGAAAATAATAAAATTTCAGATTTTAGTAGTGGTCAGAACAGAACATAATCCAGTGTACACATTTTTAATATCAGTGCTCTATATTCATTAGTGCATCTACATTTAGATTGCATTTTTTTGTGGCCTCTTCACACTTCGATTAATGAGCTCACTGTCGTTAAGACACTCAGTATTTTGTATTTGTTCTACAGTCAGAATGCAGCTATGCCTCCTTTTCCCCAACTTATAGTACTTATAGAGCTAGTTTTCTGCCTTAAAATATACAACCTAATATTTATTTCTATTAAATTTCATCAAAGTAGATTCAGTTAAATAGTGCAATCTGCCAAGATTCTTTGGATCATAATGGTGTCACCTAACATACCAGTAAATCTTCAGTTTGTGTGAGTTGAAATTGGGTAAACATGGCTTCTTTTTCTTTGTCCCAATCATTGAACAGAATCTTCAGCCAGAGGTACAGAAGGAAGGATGGAGGGCCCAGTGGCATGCCACTAGAAACCACTAGGCAGGTCGTCATTAATTAGCACCATTTTGGCAAGGATTATCTAACTAGGTACTTTGCAACCTAAGTGCTGTTGTACTTGGCCACATTCTCTCTATCTTGTCCTTAAAAACATCATGAGAAATCTTGTTAAATGGTTTGCTGAAGCCCAGATATGTCATTCTTAATATATTTCTTTATCTGTTTAGTAAGTCTATGGAAGAAAGAAATGAACTATATCCACTATGACTTGTTCTAAATGCAAACATGCTGATTCCTCATGATTGCTTCCTTTTTAAGTGCTCAAAAACTACCCTTTTAATAAGGTCCCTTTGAATACTGCTGAGATAAAGTCCAGGCCATTAGTCTATAGCTTGCTTGTTGTGCTTTCTCCTTTAAGGAACAAGTGCTTTTGCTAGCTAATAGCCATAGTCAAGGAGAAGATGAAGAGACTTAAAGAATGCTTAATTTGTTAATTAAACATTAAGGTTTATTATCTTATTTCCCTTATCATCTCTCTTTCCCCTAATATGGGAAGATTCAAGGGCAGATGGAAAAAGGCAACCATGAAATTTTACCTTCAACTGTCTTTCTTCTTTTGACATTCTCTTTAGTTTGTCTAACACACACAGGACTTCAGTTACCATCCATTTGCTGATGAATTCCATTTCTTTATCTCCTGAATTTCAGACTATTACTTTAAGATGTTTATTGAACACCTCAACCTAAAGAGTCTGGAAAAACAGTCCCTCTGAAACGTTCAAGTACATAAAAATTACCTGGGAATATTCTTGAAATGCAGATTTAGGTTAAGTAGGTCAAGAGAGGAAGGTTTTAGAGTGTGCATTTTAAACCCTCCCAATTTAGGCCAGTACTCCTAGTCCACGAGCAATATTTTGAGTAATAAGAATCTAGAGGTACTTTAAACTCTTCATATTACAAATGGATTTTATTATTTTTTAAAAATCAATTTCTCCTCTTGTCTGTTTTTCTTAATGGTGCTACTATCTTTGAAAACATTTAAGATGTGGTCTTCCTAGAATTTTTTTGATCTGTCAACAAGTTCATGCTCTCCAATGTCCCAACACAATTCCTGGCATACAGATGTATTTTAAATGTTTGATAAATGAATTGGCGAGTACATGAATTAATTTATGAGTAGATGGATAGATTGATAGATGAATGAATTAATATATGAATGCATGAATACATAAATAAGCTACCTATAACTGCTAATTTCAGTAGTTATAATATGATTTTAAAATCTTGGCAATGGGCAATTGGAAGATGTTCAAACTGCACATAGGGTTTGGGGCAGGAAGGAGCACATAGTAGTGGGAACCCAGAAGGAGAGAACAATCAGCTAGAGAGGGAGTATCTCGAGATCTTCTGGAGGGCACTAGTCTTTAATCTGGGCTTTGGAGGAGAATCTCATTTTCTAGGAAAGAGATCACTGACAGTAAAACAGAGGGTAAATCAGGTTGCCAATTCACGGGGCTGAAACATAGAAAATAAAGCAGATATTTAGTCATAAAAATTGGGCAAAAACTAGGACTTAGGAAGAAGGTAGATTGGAAATAAATTCAGGATCAGACAGGCAGCAAAACTAGATTGATACTTACCCTTTGATTACGGACTTGTATTCTTCAAGTTCTTTTGCCCAAGGGGCAAGATTAGTTTTAGACATTTGACTGTGGCTTGGTCTGCACTGGCAGTCATGTGACCCTACCTACAGGGAAAGGTATAAAACCACTGTTTGACACAGGACTGAAGAATTTTATATATATAATCTGAGGCAAATAAACCTGCCCTCAGTACATGTTTACAACCATCTTGCAAGAATTTTCCTAAGTAGGTCATGCTAATTGTGGAAGATTGTGAATCAAGAAAAATTATCCTTAATAAGACAATATTGCGTCTTTGCTGAGTCACTACTCATCTTCTGTGATTTTGTTCCATTTACAAAAGAAACTGATACTTAAGCTGATCATTTAAATTTTGCTTGGATGCCAACTTGTCAGATTTGCAGAAGAGAGTAATCTAATGTAGGGAAATGGCATAGTAGTTTTGAAATTTGAATTGGTTTTCTCTGCAGCAAAAAAAGTTAATACTCTCTGTGATTACCTAAATAATATAAACCTATAATCTACTTTTTTGTACTAAAGATAAAAGAAACTGTAGAACAGGTAGAAAATGCCAGCATTGATTTCCCAAATTCTAGGTAATGCAAAGCAATTAGGCTAGAAAATATTTACCCTGATTCATTAAAAATGTTTATGTTTACTGCCAGAATAGTGACATTATGTTCTGATGAAGATAATCAAAGACAAATTTGTGTCCTGAAATGAGGGTATAATTATAATCAAAGGAAACAAGGGGAATCCACAAGAATCCACAATTCCATGATGTGTTTTATCTAGTTGATAAATTCTCTTATTAAAAAAATGCATTGCTCTTGACAAGTATATAGAACATTACTTTCTATTTTTGGATTTACCACACTATGTTTTCTTTCAGGTTTCTCATGATTTGTGATCATCTAAGACTCTCTTATGTCTTATATGAAGTTCTTTGTTTTTTCCCCACTTTATTGATATAAACAACAATTCAAAATTGTGTATACTTACGGTGTACACTGTGATGTTTTGACATACATATAAATTGTAAAATGATGGCCACGATTAAGCTAAATAACAGAATTGTCTTCTTACATACTTAATATTTTTGTGATGAGAACATTTAAGATCTAGACTCTTAACAAATTTCAAGTATACTATATAGTAGTAGAGCTGACCCTCAAAGAGTGCAAGAGTTGGGGGTACTGACCCCAACTAGCAGCCAAAAATCCACATATAAATTTGATTCCCACAAAACTTTACTTATAGCCTATTGATGACGGGAAGCCTTACCAATAATATAAACAGTCAATTAACATTTGTATTTTATTTCTTTTTTTTTCAACTTTGATTTGTAGATTCAGGAGGTACATGTTCAGGTTTCTTACCTGGCTATATTGCATGATGCTGAGGTTTGGAATACAAATGATCCCATCACCCAGGTAGTGAGCATAGTACCCAACAGTCAGTTTTTTAACACTTGCCCTCATCTCTCCCTCCCCACTTTAGTAGTCCACAGTGTCTATTGTCACCATCTTTATGTGTATGAATACCTGATGTTCAGCTTCCACTTGTAAGTGAGAGCCAGTGGTATTTGGTTTTCTGTTCCTGTGCCATTAACATATTTTTTATGTTATATGCATAATATACTATATTCTAACAAGAAAATATGCTAGAAAAAAGATTATTCAGAAAACTCTAAGGAAGAGAAAATATATTCACTATTCATTAAGTGGAAGTGGATCACCATAAAGGTTTTCATCTTCATTGTCTTCATGTCTTATAGGCTGAGGAGGAAGAGGTGGAGTTGGTCTTGCTGTCTCAAGGGTGGCAGAGGCAGAAGAAAATCCACATATAAGTGGACCTGCCCAGGTCAAACCCGTTTGTTTAAGGGTTAACTGTATGATTAACTATAGTCACCTTGCTGTACATTATATCTTCAGAAATTATTTATCCTGCATACTGAAACTTTGTATCATTTTATCAACATCTCCCCTTTCATCCCATCCCACAGCCCTGGAACCTACCATTCTATTCTCTGCTTCTGTGAATTCCACTTTTTTAGGTCACACATATAAATGATATCATGCAGTATGTCTTTCTGTGCCTGGTTTATTTCAGTTGGAATAATGTCCTCCAGGTTCATCATAGTGTAACAAATGACTGAATTTCCTTTTTTTTGGCTGAATACTATGCCATTGTGTATATATAACACATACCACATTTTCTTTATTCATTTGTTGTTGGATTAGATTGATTCCATATCTTGGCTATTGTGAATAAGGCTGCAGCGAATCTCAGTACAGATATCTCTTTGAGACCAGATTTCAATTCCTCTGAATATATAACCAGCAGTAGGATTGCTGGATCATATGGTAGTTCTATTTTAAATTTCTTGAGCAACCTCCATACTGATTTCCATAATGGCTGTACCAATTTACATTCCCACGAACAATTTATAAGAGTTTCTTTTTATCTACATCCTTGCCAACACTTACATTTTGTCTTTTTGATTATAGCCATTCTAGCAAGTGTGAGGTAATATTTTATTGTGGATTTGATTTACATCTCTCCAATGATTAGTGATATTGAACATTTTTCCACATAATTATTGGCCATTTGTAAGTTTTTCTTTTTCTTTTTTCTTTTACTTTCTTTCTTTTTTTTTTTTTTTAAGAAATGTCTTCCAGGTCTTTTGTCCATTTTTAAATTGGGTTGGGTTATTTTCTTGCTATTGAGTTGTTTGAGTTCCTTGTATATTTTTTATACTAACCCCTTATCACATGTACAATTTGCAAGTATTTCCTCATGTTCAGTAAATTGTCTCTTCACTCTTTTGATTGTTTCCTTTGCTATGCAGATGCTTTTTGTAGTTTGATACAATCTCATTTGTCTATTTTTGCTTTTTGTTTCCTGTGTTTTCCTGTGTTTTTGGTGTTATAGCTTAAAATCAATAGCCCAGAACAATATCAGGAAGCTTTTTTCTATGTTTTCTTCTTGTAGTATTACAGTTTCAGGTCTTACATTTAAGCCTTTAATACATTTTGAGTTGATTTTTGTATATGGTATAATATGAGACTCCAATTCCATCTTCTACATATGGATATCCAGTTTTCTCAATACTGACTAGAAGAGGCTGCCCTTTCCCCATCGTGTGATCTGAACATTTTTGTCAAAGATCAATTGACTGTAAATGCATGGGTTTATTTCAGGGCTCCTTATTCAGTTCTATTTGTCTATGCATCTGTTTTTATGTAAGTGTCATGTTATTTTGGTTACTATAGCTTTGTAGTATATTTTGAAATAAGATAGCATGATCCTTCCAGTTTGCTTCCTCTTGCTTAATATTGCTTCGGTCTTTTGGAGACTTTTATGGTTTTTATAAATTTAGGATTTTTTTTTCTATTTCTGTGAAAAATGTCATTGGAATTTCAACAGACATTGTGTTAAATCTGTAGGTTACTTTGGGTAGTATGGATATGCTAATATATTAATTCTCTCAGTCCATAAACCCTGGATATTTTTCCATTGATTTGAATCTTCTTTGGCTTCTTTCATCACTGTTTCATAGTTTTTTGTGAACAAATCTTTCATCTTCTTGGTTGCATATATTCCTAAGTGTTTTAGTTTTTGATGCTAGTGTAAATGAGATTGTTTTCTTAATTTATTTTTCAGACAGTTTGTTGTTAGTATATAGAAATGAAACTAATTTTGCAGGTTGATTTTGTATCCTACAACTTTCTAAATTTGATTATTAGTTCTAACAGCATTTTTATGGACTCTTAGGGTTTTCTATAAAAAATCATGTCATCTGCAAACAGACAATTTTACTTTTTTTCTGATATGGATGGCTTTTATTGTCTTTATCCTTAATCCTCTAGCTAGGATTTCTGTTACTACATGACCCAATATAACTGGAGATAGTTGTCATATTTTTCATACAGAAAATGCTTTCAGAATTTTACCACTGAGAACATATTTGCTGTGGGCTTTTCATATATGGCCTTTATCATGCTGAGATATATTCCTTCTATATCTAATTTGTTGAGAGCTTTTAATCATGAAACAATGCTGAGTTTTGTCAAATGCTTTTTCTGTATCTATTGAGTTGTTTGACTATATTTTACCTAAAATGTTTAACAGGCTTAGGGATTTTGGTAAGAAATTATTTATTAAAAGCCTCTCTGTGATGAGAAAAATAGAAATTTAGATCCTCTGTATCTCTGAAGTTTTATATTTATGAGTTATATAGTTATGAATTTTTTGTTAAAAGAAATAAATCAGATAAATTCATTCAAGCATAGAGAAAAAAACTCTCAGGACATGCAAGCATCTTAAGATTTTTTGAAACTTGATTACCAGCTTTGGAAAATTATATGCAATTATATGCTATAATTCAAAATCACAAGAATATTTCCTCAAGGGAATTATCTCTGGGCATGACAGTTTTTTTTTTTTTTAACTTTCTTTTCGTATTGCAAATATTTTTTTACTCCCTTATTCATCTTTCATTGGTTCATTAGAGATAGATTATAATTTACGAAATTTCCGGGAAAGAAAAAATGGTTAAATGAATGATAGGGAAAAGATAGTTTCAAGAATTAAAGAATATATAAACTTGTTACAAAGAATCTGACTCTTCACATTAGCTCTCCTTTTTTAAGCACACAGACAATCCCATAAAAATAGTTACTTATATATTTGCCTTTGAGTTTTCCTATTTCCTTCTTTTTAATACTTCTTTATATATGAGTCCCATGTTTCCAGAAAGAATGTAGCATATGATAGAAATAATCTCATAAAACCATTCAACAGATTTACCCTGTATAACTGATTCAAATTAAATGTTTGTTCTAAAACAATAGGTTCTGGTATTTATTGGCATTCTAGATTAAAAACTTGAAAACACTTATTCAGTATGGAAAGAAAAACAATTCTATTGCTCTCTAATATCAGGAATAAATAAATTAAAATTTTAAGTGATCATAAATAAGAGAAACAATATATTTTGTATTTGATTACCAGGGGACCATGATCTTTAATTTACTTAATTATTCTTCTTGAGAGACACATAATTGTAATGATAGAGAACCATACTGAAATAAAAACATTTAAGAACAAATAAATTGTGTCACTATAATACAAAAGTTTTACTTCCTTTGTTTCATTTTCATCGAAATATGTTATGGCTAAATAAGTGAAATAACAAATTGTTTTTAAGAAAAGATTTATATATATATCTACTAGGCATTTCAAAGATTTGCTTGCATATTCAAGTCTGGTAATATCACAGTTTAAACCAAACACATAGTTGCCACTATAAATTGAAAGCACATAAAACCCACAGGCACTTGAGAGCTTAACATGATATCAAATTTCCATTAACATTCCCTAACATTCCATTTTCTGAGTAAATAAAAATCTTTTATTCCCACAACAAGTGGTAAAGAAAACCACTTTCATAATAGTTAACAATGAACTTCAATAAAAAGTTTTATTCGGGGTGGGATATATTTCCCTTTCCATCCACTATTTTATGGATTAGGAAATACAATAATATTCTTACTTACAATCTCAAGTTAACATAAAGGTAGAAATGTAAATTGGAACGGTGAAGAACCACCAACTTCCCTATTTATTTTATTTATATTTACATGTTGTATTCATGAGAGTTTTGCTCATTTTGTTAAAACTACTCTATATTAACCCAGGAATACAGAATATTTTATTTAGTCTCGGTCATTTCCAAATTTTACTATTATAAACAATGCCGCATTAAAAATCCTTGTACAGCAAATTCTCATAGCAGCATTTTTATGATAGCCAAAAAGGGGAAAAACCAAAATTTCCATCAACTGGTTAATGGATAACAAAATGTGATATATCTGTATGATAAAATATTATTTGATATTAAAAGGGAATGAAGTAGATACATGTATGAGCCATGCAAACAATATATTAAGTGAAAGAAGCCCATTATAAAAGATCACATATTATTCCATTAATATGAAATGTCCAGAATAGGCAAATCCATAGAGACTGGAAAGTAGATTAGTGGTTACCTATAGCCAGGAGTCTTGGGAAGAGGGCATGACTGCTAAAGAGGATGGTGTTTTTTTTAGAGGTGACAAAAATCTCTAAACTGAGATCGCGATGATGGTTGGACATCTATGAATTGTATACTAAATAGGAGGATTCTAGGGCATGTAAATTATACATCAACATAGATATTAAAAATGTAGTCAGGTGTGGTGGCTCATGCCTGTAATCTTAGCACTTTGGGAGGCTGAGGCTGGCAGATCACTTTGGGAGGCTGAGACTGGTCAGGAGTTCAAGACCAGACTGGTCAATATGGTGAAACCCTGTCTCTACTAAAAATACAAGAATTAGCCAGGCATGGTAGGCTGCATCTGTAATCCCAGCTACTCAAGAGGCTGAGGCATGAGAATTGCTTGAACCTGGGAGGCAGAGGTTACAGTGAGCTGAGATCATACCACTGCACTCCATCCTGGGCAATAGAGCCAGACTCTGTCTCAAAAAACAAAAAATGTTGAGGAATTTTGCACCTATATTTATGAAAGATATTGGTGTGTTGATGTCTTTTTATCTTCTTTTGGTATTGCGATGATTCTGACCTCTTTAAATAAGTCACAAAGTATTTGTCTCCTTCTATTTTATGGAAGAGATTATGTAGAATTTGTATTATTTCTTTCAACTACATGGTAGAATTTACCTGCAAAACTATCTGGCCCTTTTTTTAAGGATAATAAATATTGGCTAAATTTCTTTCATCGATGTGTGCTTACTAAGATGGCTTATTTTTCCTTATCTGGTAGCTTGTGTCTTTCAAGAAATTGGTCCATTTCCTCTAAGTTATCAATTTTTTGGATGTACATTTATTGAGAGCATTCTTTTATTATTATTTTCATTTCCATTGCATCAGTAGTAATGAGCACCTTTTTTATTGCTGGTGTTTTTCAGATTGTGCCTTCTCTGTTTTTTCTTGGTTATCCTAGCTATAGGTCTTTAATTTTCATTTATTTTTTTCCAAGAACCAGTTTTTGATTTTATTGATTCTCTTTGCTGTTTTCTTGTGTTCAGTTCTAATGGTTTATTATCTAATTTTTATTTTCTTTTGTTTTCTTTTGTTTACATTATGCTATTTTGCTCTTTTTCTATAGGTTCCTCAGAAAGAAGCTTAGGTTTTTTATTTTAG
>NW_022167028.1:0-1324 GCF_008728515.1 Papio anubis | reverse complement strand
GTCGCCCAGGCTGGAGTGCAGTGGTGCGATCTCAGCTCACTGCAACCTCTGCCTCCCAGGTTCAAGTGATTCTCCTACCTCAGCCTCCCAAGTAGCTGGGATTACAGGTGTGTGCCACCATGCCTGGCTAATTTTTGGTATTTTTAGTAGAGATGGGGTTTCACCATGTTAGCCAGGATGGTCTCAATCTCCTGACCTCATGATCCACCCACCTCAGCCTCCCAAAGTGCTGGGATTACTGGCGCGAGCCACCGCCTCTGGCGTTTTTTGTTTGTTTGTTTGTTTGTTTGTTTGTTTGTTTGTTTTGTGGCAGAGTTTCACTCTTACTGCCCAAGCTGGAGTGCAATGGCACAATCCTGGCTCACCACAACCTCTGCCTCCTGGTTCAAGCGATTCTCCTGCCTCAGCCTCCTGAGTAGCTGGAATTACAGGCATGTACCACCACACCCGGCTAATTTTGTGTTTTTAGTAGAGACAAGGTTTCTCCATGTTGGTCAGGCTGGTCTCAAACTCCCGATCTCAGGTGATCCACCCACCTCGGCCTTCCGAAGTGCTGGGATTACAAGCATGAACCACAGTGCCCGGCCAACGACGGAATGTTTTAAAGTCATGTGACCTGCATCAGGCTGTCTACACCAGTGTTCATTAGTTAAGATAATAGATCACATACTGTAGTCAACATCCTAGAGGAAATTCGCCATTAGAAATGTTAGAAGATTGAATGAAATTATTTCTTTTTTCTTACCAGTTTTCTTATTCTGTAATTTGGAAAAAGCAACATAATTGTCCATTAATGGAATCTTTAATGTAAGTAAACAGTTTTTCCTTTCAAGTAATTTTAAACATCCCTACATTAAATTTTAATTTTATTATTCATTTGCTTTGTAAGTATTTTTTCAATAGTCATGAACACTTGCCAAAGCTTTTCTTCTCAAACATTGTTTTCACTGCATCCCTGAGTATATCTGAAGATCTTCTCTTTCCCCGGGGATCACGCTCAAACACTTTCCATCATGTTGCCTCACTTAATTCTTAAAATGTTAACAGTTCTCTTAAAAATCTCTTAATATTTACAAATCCCTTTACAGCTCTTAAAATGCAACAAATTCTCTTTTTTTTTTAAGATAAGATTTTTAATTTACTGTTCTCTGCCAACATGTATGATTCCAAGGTTTTACACATGCTGTTTCTTGCTAGAATTGACGTTTTCCCTTTTCTAATTAAAATCTACATAAACATTAACCCCCGCTCCCAAGTCACTCATCCCCTTCTTGGTGAATACTTTTCTTTCTTTCTTTCTCTCCTTCTTTCTTTCGTTCTCTCT
>NW_022167027.1:0-1324 GCF_008728515.1 Papio anubis | reverse complement strand
CACATGGAGACCACGTGGTGCCCTACAAGAGCAATCTGGTGGTGTGGTGCTGGGGAGGGGAGAGGGCCAGGACCACAGAGCCTGTGCAGGGATTCAGAACCAGAGGGCTCCTCAGAACAGGCACAGGAGATGGTCTGTAAGGACCTGTTCGATTCCAGTGAGGGCATGAGGGGCAGGCAGGGAGGAAAGCAGCCCCACATAGGAGTACGCACATGATGGGGAAGCAGATCTCGGGAGAGCTAGGTTTCAGTCCAAGCAAGAAAGGAAAGAATGTTCCAGGGAGTGGCTGAGGCCCTGGGGCCTCCAGAGGGCTTGGAAAAAAGGTTTCAGCAGATGGAGTAAGAAAAGGAGTATTCAAGGCCATGAAGGGGAGGTGAACTGAGCTTCTTGCAGCCGCTGATGCAAACAGAGATGAAGGACATAGTGAGATTAGTCCTGAGTCTGAGGCAGAGAGCGGTGAGGAGGCTGTGAGTTTGGGAAAGGAGGGAAGGGCCTGGCTGGGAGAAGGCAGGGTTCTGGACCCTCTACAGTCCTGCCAGGGAAGGTCGGAGCCCAGAGAAGCCCAGGGGTCCCTCCTGACGCCTGCACAAAGAGGTATACCCCTGGTCAGGGGGGTGCTATGTAGACTGCTGTGGGGTGAAGGAGCAGCTTCTCCTGGGCGTAGGGCCCCAGGCACCTGCAGGATGCAGGGATCCAGGCTCCCTCAGATGCCTGCTGATGAGTTTCCTCTGAGGGGCTGTAAGCTGGCTTCCTGGGTACCCACAATGTACGAGGCACTTGTTTTCAGTATGATGCACCTGGCACTGCCAAAATCATACCCACTTATGATAGGGACAATTACTATCCCCATTTTAGAACTAGGAAAACTGAGGCACTAAGCAGTTAATCAACTTGCCCCAGGCTCCATAGGTAAAGAGTCCGTGTAGAGCTGGGGTCTCAACACAGCAGGCTCCCTCCATAGTGTGAGATTATAGCCACTGGCTGTCCCACTGCGCTTGTCCAGCCTTGGTTGTCTGGGGTGGCAGTTTGTGCCTTTGGGCTACAGTTGAACTACCAGTTGCCTCTTCTAGGCTGGCTCCCATACCTCTCCCAGCAGCAGCTTCTTAAATCCTGGAAGCTGATAACGGTGTGGTAAATGGGCCTTGGAGAATGGAGGCAAGGGTGTGGTGCTCAGGACTTCTAGGTCCCAACATAGGCTGTGTTGTAACAGAGGCCCTCACCTTGTAACAGAGGCACCTCTGTCCCTGGCTGATGAGTTCCCACATCTCTGATTTCTTCTCAGCCTGGACTGCAGAGGCAGGAGCCCAGGAGATGCTGGCGTGGA
>NW_022167026.1:0-1324 GCF_008728515.1 Papio anubis | reverse complement strand
TTTTTATAGCCCGAAAGTTGCAGGGGAACAAAGAAATTCTTTTGGCTCCCGCGCTTTCAGGCTATAAAAAGCAAACGCTCGCATTGTTCGGGGCCCTCTTGTATACTGTGTAAAGGAGGGACCAAGTTCGAACTTGTAGTAAAGATCCTTGCCGCTTGGCTTTGACTCTGGACTCTGGTGGTCTTCTTTGGGGAACAAACAGTCTGGGCATAACATCTGGGGGCCCGTCCGGGATTCCCCAAGCCCACCAGACCCCTGGTCAACGGATCTGCTGAGATCGATCTACTGATAGGTGAGCTGGCTCGTCTCCGTTTGTCTGTCTGTGTCTGTGTGTCTGTTCTGAATCTGAATCTGTGACTCGCGAGGTCTGAAACTGAGGCTGGCACAGTCCTGGCGGACGCGCTATAGGACAGCCGGTGGAGACCAGTGGGAGACGTCCCCTGGCTCTCTTCTGATTTAAATTGCGATCGGAGTTGCCGGAGTGCGTTCGCGATCCGGGCAACAGCTGAATCTGACCCCGGTCTCCGGGTGCGCGCGTGCGGTCTGAATCTGACCCCGGTCTCCGGGTGCGCGCATGCGGTCTGAATCTGACCCCGGGCCCTGGGCTCCCGGCTTCCAGCGCCACGCGTGCCTCCGGCCCCGGTCCCGGGCTCCCGGCTTCCGGCGCCGCGCGCACCTCCGGCCCCGGTCCCAGGCTCCCGGCTTCCGGCGCGGATTTCCTTTACAGGGATTCTAACCCACATTCCTTTACAGGAAAAGACACAGAAAGTGAGACTGGGGAGAGGGAGAGAATGAGTGAGAGAGAGACAGAAAGAGAAAGAGACTGAGTGTAAAGGAAAAAGGACATGGGATGACAGAGAGAGAGCGCGCGCGCAAATAAGATAGAGACTTAAAGAGGAGACCCTGTGAGTCTGTCAATCAAAGATTTGGACAGAAACGGAAAGATTAGAGAAAAGAATAGAGGGAGGGAGCAGGCGGAGGGGAGGCGG
The DNA here is from genome assembly GCF_008728515.1 of Papio anubis. Classification (NCBI taxonomy): domain Eukaryota; kingdom Metazoa; phylum Chordata; class Mammalia; order Primates; family Cercopithecidae; genus Papio; species Papio anubis. The sequence continues at coordinate 335 of NW_022167026.1, read as the reverse complement.
CTGGCACTCACGGGCCTGCTGAAAGGGAAAGTAACTTTGAGGGGCCGGCGGGGCGGACGCGAGGGCGCACTTCGCGGACTAGCCCCCCCAGCCGCCTGACTCCACGGTGGCTTTACCCCTCCGGGAAATAGGACCCCCAGATGACACAGGAATCCCCAGGTTCCAGTACTGGCCATTCTCCACCAGTGATCTGTATAACTGGAAGACGCAGAGTGCTCGGTTTTCAGACAACCCCAAAGATTTACTGTCTTTACTGGATAGTGTCATGTTCACCCACCAGCCCACTTGGGACGATTGTCAGCAGCTCCTCCGAATCTTGTTTACCACGGAAGAGC
>NW_022167025.1:0-1324 GCF_008728515.1 Papio anubis | reverse complement strand
CCTTCAAATAATCACACTAGTTCTCAAACAAGGGTTCTTAACCAAAATAAGTTAGCTACAATGACAGAGATACAATTCAGTTTATGGATAGAACGGAATTTCACTGAGATTCAGGAAAACAGTAAAACCTAAACCAAGGAAACTAAGAATCACAATCAAAGGATACAGGAGGTGACAGACAAAACAGCCAGTATGAAAAACAACCTAATGGACCTAATAGATCTAAAAAACACTATAAGAGTTTCACAATGCAATCACAAGTATTAACAGCAGAATAGACCAAGCTGAGGAAAGAATCTCAGGACTTGAAGACTGGTTCTCCGAAATAAGACAGTCAGACAAAACTAAAGAAAAAAGAATGAAGAGCAATGAACAAACCTCCAAGAAACAGGGGACTGTATAAAGAGGCCAAATCTAGGAATCACTTGCATCCTTAGAGGAGACAGGGAGAAAACAAACAACTTGGAAAATATATTTCAGGATATCATCTATGAAAAGTTCCACAACCTTGATAGAGCCCAAAAGTCAAATTCCCTTGAAGTTCTACACCCAGATTGGGAGGCTGTTCTAATTCCTAGTGTTGCACAATACATATAGGAAGGGATAAGTTAGGAAGCCCCGGGGAGGCCGGGCAGGCTGGAGGAAAGGCACACATCCTGACCCTTTTTCTTTCCCCATAGCTGTCCATTGCCCCAAGAGGACACGTCCTGCCTGAAGCTGGGAGTATTTTCTCTCTCTAAGATCCAAAAGTTAAGGAAATGGGTTAATTCCAGTACCGGGGTCAGTTCTTTCTTGGGAAGAGCCTCTTTTTAGCTGTGAAGATACATCTCCAGTCAGGAGGCCTACTTATGCATTAGCAGCCTGTTCACAAACTTGGTTGCCGTCTTGATGCATTTTGACCAGTTGGGGGCGCTCATTCCCTGTAAATGTTGGAATAGTCTCCAAACCTGCCTTTTATTTCCTTATTTGCTAAGCTACTGTTATGTCATTGTAACAGAGACATTCCCTCTTTGTCAGAAATATTCATCATAAGAAAGGAAAAGGAGTATTTTATAAAAGAGTTTCTGAAAAACCTAGAACTTTTATTGAACTTCTGCTTTCATTTGTGATTTTGTACTCTTAAGGGGAAAGTGATGGGTAAAACCCACAAGAGAACTGAAAACAGGTGTGTGAAGAGTCAGTGCAGGCTCATGATGAGTGAAGAAGAGAGCACGATGCCGATTTCTAGAGGAAGAGGAAGGAAACTAACGTGATATGGGAGTGAAAAACGGGATACAGAAAAGCAGGGAGGAAAGGGGAAAGTGTGTCAGCTCCCAGAACCAGC
>NW_022167024.1:0-1325 GCF_008728515.1 Papio anubis | reverse complement strand
AGCCGGGCGAGGTGGCAGGCGCCTGTAGTCCCAGCTACTCGGGAGGCTGAGGCCGGAGAATGGCGGGAACCCGGGAGGCGGAGCTTGCAGTGAGCTGAGATCCGGCCACTGCACTCCAGCCTGGGTGACAGAGTGAGACTCCGTCTCAAAAAAAAAAAAAAAAAAAAGAAAATATAGCCAGGTCCTAGCCAATGGTCTGGACAACAAGCTCCGTGAAGACCTGGAGCGAATAAAGAAGATTCGGGCCCATAGAGGGCTGCGCCACTTCTGGGGCCTTCGTGTCTGAGGCCAGCACACCAAGACCACTGGCCACCGTGGCCACACCATGGGTGTGTCCAAGAAGAAGTAAGTCTGTAGGCCTTGTCTGTTAATAAATAGTTTATATACCAAAAAAAAAAAAACAAAACTCAGACCATATACCAACCATGGGTTTTTAAGCTGTCAAGTAAATCACCAAAGTTCTCTAGCCTCAGTTTTCTCATCTGTAAAATGGGAATAAGAAAATCTACCTCACCAGCAATATGTAAAAATTAACCTTATGCAAAGCATCTAGTAAAGTACCTGACACTCAGAGCCTTAGTAAATGGTATTGGTAGGAATCAACAATGAGAAAACATATAAAAAAGATCCACTTTACCTATCTTGCAAAACAGGAAATTACTTAAATGAGCCCTTATTGTGGACTCTTATTTACTTTTTAGGTTTTTTTTTTTTTTTTTTTTTGAGACGGAGTTTTGCTTCTGTTCCCCAAGCTGGAGTGCAATGGCACGATCTCGGCTCACTGCAACCTCTGCCTCCCGGGTTCAAGTGATTCTGCTCTCTTAGCTTCCCAAGTAGCTGGGGTTACAGGCACAACCACGCCCGGCTAATTTTTTATATTTTTAATAGAAACGGGGTTTCATCATGTTAGCCAGGACTCAAACTCCTGACCTCAGGAGATCTGCCGGACTCAGCCTCCCAAAGTGCTGTGATTACAGGCGTGAGCCACCACGCCCGGCCTGGACTCTTATTTAAATATCTGCCTTTTCTGAAAACTCTCCACTTTCTTTTATTATTATTACTTTTTTTTTTTTTTTGAGACAGAGTCTGTTGCCCAAGCTGGAGTGCAGTGCCGTGATCTCGGCTCACTGCAACCTCTGCCGCCCTGGTTCAAGGGATTCTCCTGCCTCTGCCTCCCCAGCAACTGGGATTACAGGTGCCTGCCACTGCGCCCAACTAATTTTGTAGTTTTAGTAGAGATGAGGTTTCACCATCTTGCCCAGGCTGGTTTTGAACTCCTGACCTCATGATCCACTCACCTCGGCCTCCCAAAGTGCTGGGATTAT
>NW_022167023.1:0-1326 GCF_008728515.1 Papio anubis | reverse complement strand
CTTGGTTCATCATGCGAGTCAATGGTGCTCGATTGCGGTGTTTCCGTCTCCGTGGAGGCGCTTTTCTTTGCATCTCCGATGGGTTCATTGTAGAACTTCAAATGTTTAGTGGGTATCCAAACAGGAAGCTGATTTTCTCCTGGTGAAACACAAGCAAAACCTCTTCCCCAGGTTATCACCTTCCCTATTTCCCATGTCTTATTTTTGTTGTCTTTCCACCAAATCAGTTTTCCTTCATGTGGACTGTTCTTTTTACCAGTAAGATGTTGTTCTGCAGAAGTAGTACTCTGATTTCTATAAATGTTTAAAAAATTTAAAGTATAGAGTGCTAGATTAAGCTGCATCTGAGGAGTGGTATACTCCTTACTGTCTCCCCCTTCTTTTTGTTTAACTGGTTGAAGGACTTGACCTACGAAAGTTTGACAAATAGTTGGACTATTAAGCATTCCCTGAGGTAACACTTTCCACTGAAACCTGGTGGCTGGTTCATTATTATTTATGGCTGGTATAGTAAAGGCAAATTTTTCACCATCTTGCTCTGCCAGAGGAATGGTAAAAAAGCAATCCTTAAGATCAATTATAATTAAAGGCCAGTCTTTTGGGATCATGGCCGGAGACGGCAATCCGGGTTGAAGAGGCCCCATGGGTTGAATTACAGCATTTACTGCTCTTAAGTCCATTAACGTATGCCATTTGCCTGATTTTTTTTGAATTACAAATACAGGAGAATTCCAGGGTGAGAATGAAGGCTCAGTGTGTCCCTTTTCTAATTGTTCTTTTGCTAATAAATGTAAAGCCTCCAGTTTTTGCTTCGGTAGCGGCCACTGATTTACCTATACCGGTTTTTCTGTTTTCCAAGTTAATGGAATGGGTTCAGGAGGCTCTACAGTGGCCGCCCTTAAAAAGAATACCCTATTCCTTTTCTTTCTTGATTTTTCTCAGTCTCAATTGGGACTTTAATGCCATTTTCATTTTTTCCTAATCCCTTTCCTGGTATATATCCCATCTTAATCATGATTTTTTGACTTGTGGGGCTGTATAATGGAGCGGGCATAATGATTTCCACACCCCATTGTTGTAATAAATCTCGACCCCATAGATTAACAGGAATTGAAGTAATCATTGGCTGAACAGTACTTTCTTGATTATCTGGTCCTAAACAATGTAAAATCATTGTACTTTCATACACTTCTGAAGCTGTGCCTACACCGACAAGTCTTGTAACAGCCTTTTGTTTAGGCCAAGTTTTTGGCCACTGATTTAAAGCAATGACAGAGATATCTGCTCCAGTGTCTACCAACCCTTCAAACTGTTTTCCTTGAATAA
>NW_022167022.1:0-1326 GCF_008728515.1 Papio anubis | reverse complement strand
GAAGGAAGGAAGGAAGGAAGGAAGACACCATGGCAAATTAATATAGAGATTTTATTTGGCCTCAAGTTGAGGATGGTAGCCCGGGAAACACTGGGAAGTGGTCCAGAGAACAAAGGAAAGGTTCCAGTTTTTAAAGATAAAAGGGTGAATCAGAAGAGGGGGCAATTGCAAAAGTTGTTTTTCTAGAATTCTCATTGGTTTACAGAAATAACATTTATTTGTGATTGTCTATGCACTGTTGAACCATAGGGTATGAGCTAGGGTGTCCAGCCTGGGTCATAGTTAGGTTAATTTATAAGGCATTTGCAGCAACACTCACTCTAGAGTACTTATAGCAGGTGGCTTTGAAATGATTACTTAGCTTAAGTGGTGGGGGAGCTAAGGCAGGGGGTGATGTAAGACATTATTGCTGTGACATTTCAGTGGCTCTCTGGGTCTGATAAGTAAAAGGGGCTCACATTCCTCAGAGAAAAATTTCTTTTCTTCCTCATGCTAATCAGATACAGTATTCCAGTGAAATATTGGAACACCTATCTGAGAAACAAAGCTGTCATGGGATTCTAAAGAATTTCAGGAACATGAAAAGGTTGAAATCACAAGAAAACACGTGAGTACTAAATATACTTACGAATGCTAAAAGAAGTCAAGCCTGTATAAGCCAACTGTCAGGCCTAGTTTCTTTTATTCAAATTTTGATATAGTCATATAATAATAACAACAAAAATAATAGGTGACATTTGTTGAATGCTTACTATATAACATCAAATAAAGAACAAATATCATCATTTTACAGATGTGGAAACTGAAATTTAAAGTGGCCTCATGCTACTTAGGTAAGGCTAACGTCACTTCGATTAGCAAGTGGCAGAACTAGGATTATCTGAAATTTTCCACATCTGACACATTCTAATCCTTTTAAACTTGGTTTTTGGTGACTAGTTTATAAAGCAAGTATTTCTTTATTAGAGTAGAAAAGTAAAGTAAAATAAAATACCTACTTTTTCTGGCTCTTGAACTGAACAAAGACAGATATGGCATAAAATTTCATATTTATGCCGGGCGCGGTGGCTCACGCCTGTAATCCCAGCACTTTGGGAGGCCGAGGCGGGCGGATCACAAGGTCAGGAGATCGAGACCACAGTGAAACCCCGTCTCTACTAAAAATACAAAAAATTAGCCGGGTGCGGTGGTGGGCGCCTGTAGTCCCAGCTACTCAGGAGGCTGAGGCAGGAGAATGGCGTGAACCCGGGAGGCGGAGCTTGCAGTGAGCCGAGATCGCGCCACTGCACTCCAGCCTGGGCGACAGCGCGAGACTCCGTCTCAAAA
>NW_022167021.1:0-42712 GCF_008728515.1 Papio anubis | reverse complement strand
GCAATGAAGTGGAGGAGAGGAGAGTGGAGTGAATTAGAAAAAAAAAATAGAATAGAATAGGATAGATGATCCTAGCTTAGATCTATGAGGGAGGGAGACCTGTAAACAAACTGCTATAATCAGTGAGTTAAGCACCCTGACTGAGGAGAGTGGAGGGCACTATGCAGCCCAGAAAAGCCACCCTGACTGTGCTTGCAGACATTGATGACAGTCCCATAGAGGTCACCATTCCTGAAATGAGGGCTAAAGGGTTGTCTGTGAGAAGCGGGTGGTGCCTTTCCAGAAGGAGCAGCAGTCAAAAGCACCAAGGCCTGGGAGAGCTTGGGAAACCAAACGAGTGTCTGAGCCTGGGCCACAGGGAGCATGCTGGGTAGACGTGCGACAGAGGCTGGGGAGATGGGTGAGGCCAGCCAAATGTCAGGGGTTGGGGAGCACCTATGGGCCAGTTTGGGTGCTCACTGAAGTATTTAAAGTGACAGTCAGGTTTGTGGTTTATAAAAGTAACTCTGGCTATAGCACTTACTGGGGAGAAAAGTTGGGAGACTGCTGTAGCAGCCCAGGGGATGTGTTTAGACCTGAGCTCCTGCAGCCTTAGAGGAGAAAGGGCAAATTAACAGGAGGAGATGGAGGAGGAAGAGCAGGAAAGGGAAACCAGGGAAGGCTAGCACCCCACGACCAGATCTCCCTGGGGTTGATATAGGGAGGACAGGGCAGAAGGGGCCCTAGCAGGATGACTAGGGAGCAAGTGGCCATGGTGAGAAATGTCAGTCCTGACGAAACTATGGGGCTTCGGTCCTAGAAGAATTTGGTATATGTATTTTTATGTGCTGAGTAGAGTGGAAAGGAGAGTGCAGAGCCCAAGCCTGAGAGATTGGGAGTTCAGGGCCAAGTGCTAAACCAAGACACAGACATAAGGACATTAAGGCCCCACAGAATACGGAAGGAGAAGCACGAAGGAAAGACTTAGTCATGGGGGAATAATTTCAGGAAGGGCACATGGCGGTTACTCTTGTGGCTGTCTGGTTCTTTTAGCTGTGACCTGAAGCCCCTGCCTAGCTGTCTTGATCACTGAGGGACAGTGCTATGCCCAGCAGGTCTGCTGGTATCCACAGGTCCTACCTTCTCTGGCCTGCCTGCCTTGCCATCACCTATGCCCTGCTTGTGATAACACTTGCCCTCCATAATACTGTGACGTCATTGGTAAGACTAGCTCCACTCCTTCCCTCCCAGAAGCCTCTGGGGTACCTGCCTCCTTTTCCTCTTCAGACACCCAGTATTCAGCCTGCAAAATCTGGGCCCACCTCTCACCAGTCTTACCTGGGACCATCTCCTGGGGGGCTCAGCAGGTAGGCCAGGTATCTTCCTGTCACTTACATGCCCCAAGCACCTTGTGACCTCTGGTCCTTCATTGTCCTTCCATCTGCATGTCCTACTTGGCCTTCCTCAGAAAAACCTTCCCTTGGATGCCAGGTAGGCCAGAACCCAGCAACATATTCCCAGGACCCTATACTTCTACTTCGTCTTACTTGTCAAGATCATAATTAAAATAATTAGTTGTTTAATTATGTGCTTAATGTCTGACTCTCCTACCTGAATGTAAGTTCTATGAGAGCAGAGACCAGAGAAGACAGAGTCAAGCACACAGCATGTTCTCAATAAATATTTGTTAAATAAATGAATGAATAAATAACTGACGAAACTATGGCTTAAGGATTACACAGCTGTAAAATGTTGAATCAGGACTCAAATCACCTGTTCTGTGTAGGCTTCAGGACAGTCCAGCTAGGAGATGATTCTTAATGGAGAATTTGCCCTTGGATTTCCATTAGAGCTGCCCTTAGGGAGGTGGCAGAATGGGGGAGGATGGGAAGGGATTCTAACACGTCAACAAATGGCAGTTTTCTCAGAATACTGGATGACTTAGCATAAAACTGAAGATTGTGCTTCTGAAATGTTAAACATTGTTTAATAATTTGGCACTGTACGATGAGAGGTTTCTGTCAACACTGAACATGCAGACTCCAGCTGGCTGAGAAATGAGCAGGGGTGGTTTTGAAAAATTCACCAGTTCTCTTGGGGAAGGCCAACTAATCTGATTTTAATGCCTCACACAATGCTTCAGAACTGTAGTCATTCTCTTCAAAATGTGCTTGCTAGAATTAACTAGGTAGATGCTCCCAAAGGAGATGCAGACTCCTCCATAAACACCACACATTTATTTATCAGGACACAGAGTGCATTCCAGGAGGGATTGCAAAGGTTGTATAACAATTGAAGTCATTCATGAAGAGCCTACTAAGCAGGTTTCTTACCAATGCTACCTTCCTTGGTATTGAATGCCACCTTCCGAAATGGTGCCCCTTACACCTACACTGTGTTGAAGCAACTTGCCTGGACATCAATATCTAACATGAAGTAGAGGTGGCCTGGGAAACTGAGGCCCTCTGGCTCTGAAGCCTGTACTCTTTCTCTGGTTCCATTTTGCCTGGTTCCTAAGTAGATATTGGTACTGTCAGTGTTCCAGAGTTGAAGGATCTGTAGCCTTCCATAGATGTCAAGAGCCAATTCTAAGGTGACTGGACACCCTAGTACACTTTCCCCTAAGGTTCAACATTCAGCAAATGGAGATGGGGTCTATCATGGGGTCGGGAGGAGGTGCTGTGGTTCATCCTTCACATTCATGAGCCAAACTTCGCATTATCGAGGCTGACTGTTCTGCCTGTAAGGATTATATCTACAGACCCTGTTAAAAGGATACTCTGACAGATTTCTGAGGACGCCTTCACCATACAACCCTAATTGTTAAATGTAAACATTTAAATGAACTGTGTTGTTAATTGGTTTGGCATTGCTCTATTTTTAAAAAACCAAAAGCCTTAAACAGTAGAAATGACTCAGACTCCTCTGCTCATATGAATAGTGGAAGAAAGCAGAAAATTCACAAGCTAGGGTACAGACGTTTTAGGGAAGCTGATTTCAAGAAGATACACGGACTACTGAGAAAAGATAAAGAGGAAGAAACAATGAACCAACTGAAAAATTCAGTCAATGAACATTTAATGGGTACCCTCTATGTGCCATGTCCTGAAAAAGGCATAGTCCCATGGACGTGACTAAGTACCGCCTCCAAAGTCATTAAGATTTTTCAGCATTTACTACATGCCACATACTTTCTGCTGAATCCTGAGAGGAATACTTAGAGGTTATTAGATCAAGTTTTTTTTGTTTGTGTAGAATGAGGAAGTGAGACGTGGACATGAGAATTGACAGCAGCATAGTAGATGCCCCTGCTCTGCCAAAGAGCTCAGAAAAGCACGGGGGCAGGAGTGCCCAGGAGGAAGGGCAAGGAGAGCAGGAGGGGGCCGACACTAGCCTGCAAGGTGTGTAGCAGGAAGCTAGAGAGGGTTTGGAAATGTCCCACATGGTTTGGGACTCTGAGTTGTATTAGTTCCTTTTCATGCTGCTGATAAAGACATACCCAAGAGTGGACAATTTGCAAAAGAAAGAGGTTTAATGGGCTTACAGTTCCATGTGGCTGGGGAAGCCTCACAATCATGGGGGAAGGCAAGTCATATCTTACTTGGATGGCAGCAGGCAAAGAGAGAGAGCTTGTGCAGTGCAATTCTCCCTTATAAAGCCATCAGATCTCATGAGACTTATTCACTATCATGAGAACAGCATTGGAAAGACCTGCCCCCATAATTCAATTACCTCCCACCAGATTCCGTCCACAACATGTGGGAATTCAAGATGAGATTTTGGCTGTGGAGACACAGCCAAACCATGTCACTCATGTAGAAACAACAGAGAAAAGAAAAAATAAAGAAAAAATAATAACAATAAAAAGACAAAATTTGATCCCAGAACACCAGAACTCTGATGGGGATGAAACAAACTGCCTTGAGTAAGTAGAAAACCACTCCAGTGATGGCGTCAGGAATTTTCTGGAAAAGCCACATGATGTGGGTGTTGAAACCAGAGACTCAAACGGTAATAGGGTTCTGTGTCCAGAACACACAGCGTGAACCACCAGGCAAAACTAGCTCTTTAAGTGCATGAAGAGTAAGACAAAGAGCAAGGCTGTGAAGCAGCTACTTGATGGCAGGCATTGTTCTGACTATATCCATTTCCTTTAATTCTCAAGTCCTGCAGATCAGGAGATCAGTCTGCCTTTGACTTCCACTTTACAAAGGTTCAACCTGGGCCTCAGAGTTTTAATAACTTACCCAAGACCACAGCATAGTGTAGCTGGGATCAGTTGGTCATAAAACCTGAGGGTTTTTTTCTAAATATGTTTCTGTCCTCTTAGAATTATGATGCTGTGGGAAGGAATGACATCTTCTAATGAAGGAGGCGATGCTGGGTGTTTATAACTAAGGGAAACAATAAGGAAAGATTCTTCATGGCATGTGATTCACTGGGTGGCCGACTATTGATAAGGGCCCTGTGTGAACAGAACTCTCAGCATTTTGTGTTTACACAGTGGAAGCTCCGTGGGAATAAAGGGGATGCACAGAATGTGCAACTGTGAGTATATTAGGCAAGGGCAATCTGGAAGACACTGGACCTTGAAGGATGTATAGGATCTGGATACGTATAGAAAGCGAGATACATTTCTATGAGGGTGTAGGGAGCACAGTGTGAGTAACTGACTAGTGGTGGGGATGACTGTAGCATCCATGGTCTGTTCTTAGAGTAAAGAGATGGAGATTTCAAAATGCCATTCCTTACCCGATTATAAAAGTAACACATGTTCATTGCAAAAATACTTGGAAAGACAGGGAAGAATAATGAAATAATTAAAAAGTTATCTATCAGTTTTTAGTGTTGGTCCTACCAGGCTTCATTTTGTGCACTTTGGAAAAAAAACAAAACAAACATATTCATGATCAGACTGTACATACAATCCCATGCTTCACTTTTTTTATTTAACAAAATATTGGAAGTGTTTTGTTTTCTTAAAATATTTTTCAAGAGTCTGAATTTGCATGGCTGCACATTGCTCTGTTAAGGGCCCCCCAAGTTCTTCTTTGTCCTGTAAATGTGCCATTCTGTGCTGGAAGGTAAGGACTATGACTGTCCAGGATGGAAAGGTGAGCTCAAAAGACATCCCTGGGTTCTTCTTGGTACCAAAGTCCCTGGTGAGCTTCTCATTTCTGCCTGAGCATGTTCTGCTTCCTCTCACGATGTGTCTGACCTTGCTGAGGTGATGTAAAGGGAACAGAAGGAAGAGTTTGCTTTGCTTTTGGAGGTAAGGGATTTGAAATGCCTTTACCCCCACCACACTATACACACAGCAACTTAAAGTATTTAGAAGACATTATCTAGTGGGAATGGAGTTTAAAAAGGACCTGTCTTCAGTTTCTGAAAGTATTAAGAGATGTGATTTCTAATTTAGCTCCTTGTTGGAAATGAGCATGAACAGGCTAATATTATATAATACATATTTTACATATATAATAATATACAAATGGAGCCCTTTCTGACTCTGTCTTGTGTGGTGACAGCTTGAATCCACATACAGGATCCTCAGCACAGAGTGGAGGCTACCCAGTGACTAGTACTAAAGTGGGAACAGGAGGAAGGGAGAGAGTATCACGAGAGAGAGAGAGAGAGAGAGAGAGAGAGAGAGAGAGAGAGAGAGTGTGTGTGTGTGTGTGTGTGTGTGTGTGTGATAGCTATGTCCTCCAGGGAGAAGCAAACTCATGCATAGCTCACCTCTAACACAACATTCAAGGCATTGGACAATTGCTGTCGGTTATTTTACTTAGGACTTACAACAATAGGTAAGTAAAAAATAATTTCCTACCTGAGGAGAAGTGGTTGAGCATTTTGCCCAAGATGACACACCTAGTAAGTGGTGGGGTTGGGGTGGGGACTCAAATCAGGCTGGACCCAAAGCCAGCTTGCTTTCCACTACACACCTCTAAATCTTACTGCTGATTCAATGAGAGAAGATGCCTCCTCCCTGTCTCCATCCCACCACAGCTCTGGAGACTCATCTTCAAAACCCAAACATGGTGTTATGGATTAAAGGCTTGTGTCCCCCATGTTCATACGTTGAAGCCCTCGCTCCCAATATGAGGGTATTTGGAAGTGGGGCCTTTGGGAGTTGGTTAGGCTTAGATGAGATCATGAAGGTGGGGCCCTCATGATGGGATTAGTGTCCTTATAAGAGGAGAAAGATAGATCAGAGCTTGCTCTCTGCCAGTATGAACATACAACAAGAAGACGGCCATCTGCAAGCCAGGAAGAGAGCCCTCACCAGGAGCTGAATCAGTTGGCATCTTGATGTTGTGCTTCCCAACAGCTAGAACTGTGAGAAATAAATTCCTATTGTTTTAACCACCGGGTCTGTCGTATTTGGTTATGGCTGTCTATCGTATTTTGTTATGGCTGTCCAACTGACTAAGATGCAAAGATTCAGAGCTTCACCATGAGCAAAAGACTTCAGTTGGAACCGAACCCAGCATTTTAGATTATCAGTGATGGAAAAAGAAATATGAAGGACTTTTAGGTTAGCCACAGTTATCAGAAAATTCAAAGAAATGAAGTTTCACATAGTTACAGCCAGGAGTGATTTCATCTTCCCACTGTGAGTTTCAGAGATAACCACATAGCTCACACACAGCTTTTTCTGAGTATTACATATATTGTCTCATTTAATCCATACCACCACCCAAATGAGTAGGTTTTCTGGTTGCCATTTCAAAGACAGGAAAGGAGACTTACAGAAAGAAGCAACTTGCTTAAAATCAGAGAAGTGGCACTTCTGTGGATTTCATTTTCCCCAGAGTCCTAGATTTTTAAAGTGCCAAAGCTGCAGGCCCTCCCAGTGAATACTGACCCCATGGAAGTCCAAAGTGAGATTCCTGGTCATGGCTGGTCTCCTTATACATCTGGCCAGAGCAAGTTGATGCCTTTTAGGATACAGGAGCACTGCCTACATCCTCTAGAGCCCCTGTGTTACTGGAGCCAGGTCACAATAACTGAGGGTGAAGTTGGGACACCAAATGATCCATTCAGGCACAAATTTGCTCTGGAATGTTTTACAGACATCTTTAGAAACCACCAAAATCTCCTTTTCCCCAAGCGACCTTCAGTTGGATATATTTTAAAGTTTGGAAGTAAAATAATTTTGTAAACTGTAGATACCTCTATGTTTGAAGGACATTATTGTAATTATGCTTGGAAAGAAATCTGGAATGATTATTTAGATATTATTTCTCTTCTGCAAGTAGAAAACTGTGAGAGAAGCTAACTGACCTGTCAAGGTTCACAAGCTTCGGCAGACACAGAACTGGGACTAGAGTCTAACCTTTCCATTGGATTCAAGTTAAAGAAAGGCTAACTGAGCATCTACTGTGCATTCCAGCATTGTGCCAGGTACACAGGAGAAAAAGATGACGCATGCCCCTGAGTGAGAGAGACCACATCTTGGCCTCCTCTAGCTCCTCAAGCCTTGTGGTATGCTTGCCACAAAATAAGTACTTAAGAAATATCTGCTGAATGAATCAAACGGCTGAACTCAAAGATGTTCATGCTCTTGTTTCCTCTTGTGAACAGTTAGAACCTAAACTGAGATCTGAATTCATCCCAGAATACCTTAGGTTTTCCTGTCATCATTTCCCCTGTATTCATATGCATCCCAACAACATAGTATTCACTTCAAGGGCAGGGACCTTGATCTTGCTCTTGTATGCTATGCTGTGTGCATTGCAGGGCTGGACGGAGATGGAGAACTCAGCAATGGCTAAGGGATCACAGTCCTGCCCCATCTCTGGGGCTGACACACTTTTCGCTCACACCAGGATGTCAGTCTTCATTTGGAAATCTGAGCCCACCTGACTCCACACTGGTCCCACATCATCCCTTCCTACAAGCCACCTTTCTCTGTCCCTAACCCTCCCACCTGGCCTAACAAAGTGGAGCATTCTTCTATCTGTTCTATACACTTGCCTCACTCCCCCAGCTGGACAGTAGGCCACTGTGGGGGGCGGGGGGGGGGCATCTTTTCCACACCCCCAACCATTCCAACTTTAGATGAGAGTTTTGCACATGGCAGGTACTCAATAAACTTGTGTTAAACACAGAAAACATTTTAGCTGCACATGTTTTGCTTGTTTTCAGCCAAGGTTTACTAGCCTTTGAGAGTAAATGCTTTGAAGACCATATTTTTCAAAGAGCTCCTATGCAAACCTAGAATTAATAAGCATCTAAATTACAAATCTCACCATGTAGAACAAATTGGATTTCTTTTCATTAATAGCAAAGAAGCAGAAAACAAGCCCAATCCCAAGGGAACCAAATGAACACAGTTATTCCCATTTTCTCTCTCATTCTTTTTTTCTGTCCATAAACCCATCTTTATTCAATTATGTAGTTCATAAATACGGTCCCTGTATGTCAGCACAGTTAACAAGTGGTCTCTAACATTAGAGCCCTTTTGACAGCTCACCTGGCCTTGCAATAATAAAGTCACAGTTCTGGTTCTGGAATTCTTTTTGTTTTTTTAAATGGAAAAAGAACCACCACAACAAACAAAAACTAGCAAAACCCAACCAAGCCTCAAATGATCACAATGTTCCAAATATTAAGATGCAGGTCTAGTGGCTTTTTAATCAACTAAATGTCAATTTTGTTCTACATAACACCATAGAAGCCATATTAGTAACAAAAAACAAAGTCCAATCCATGCACAGAAAATTTTTTATCTGCCTTCTTAAAAAATATATTTGCTTTAAACAGAGGCCTGAGGTTTTTGCACCATTCTGTGTACCCTAAAAGCAAAGACTCTCTTCCGAAAAAAATACCGTAATGGTTTGAGGAAATTCTACCTCCATCCTGAGATTGCTGTGACACATTTCCCATTTGCTTGACATGTAACTAGCTGGGCAGGAGGTAGGGATGGGCAGTTGCTGCTTGACAGTCACACAGCCTCCAGGAGGAGCACCTGGTCTCCCTGCCTACACAGCAGAAGTCTGAAGCCTGGCAAGTTAGCCAACTGTAAGTCCTTGAGCTTCTTTTCTCTAAAACGGAAATTCTGAAAGTATAGTCCAGGAAATCCTAGGGTTCCATGTGACCCTTCTAGGGCAAGGATCCATGAAGTCAAAACTATTTTCAAAATTATAGGAAGATGTTATTTGCTGTTTTCACTTTTTTTTGCTCATTGATGAACAGTGAAGTTTCATAAGAGCTACATGAAATATAATCTCGCAACAGAGCAAATGTAAAAGCAGAAATAAGAATCCTGCTGTTTTCTATGAAGGTAGGCATTAAAGAGATTTGCAATCATGTAAAGTAAGGCCACTCTTCTCACTGGATTCACCTTGTTTTAGAAAATATATTTTTTCATAAAAGATGTAATTTATGTTAACATGTAATAGATATATTAATTTAAAAAAATACATTAAGTAAATACTTTCAAAATATCAACTTTAACTTCCAATATGGTTAAGTATTGAGAGCTATAACACTGTGATGGTTAAGTGTATGTGTCAAGCTGAAAAGGGGTGCCCAGACTAAACATTATTTCTGGGTATATCTGTGGGATGTTTCTTGATAGCATTAGTGGATTCACTAAAGTAGAGTGTCCTCCCCAGTGTGGATGGGCATCATTCAATCTTTTGAGGGCTTAAATAGAGCAAAAGGGCAGAGAAAGGAGGAAATTGCCCTTTTGCTTCCTGTCTTCCTGCTTGAGCTGGGACATAGGTCTTCTCCTACCTTTGGACTGGGATTTACACCATCCAGCACCTCTGGTTTGCGGGCCTTTGGACTTGGATTGCAATTACACCACTGGCTTTCCTGGGTCTCCAGCTTGCAGACAACAGATAATGGGACTTCTCAACCTCCATAATTGTGTAAGCCAGTTCTTCCTAGTAAATCTCTTCATGTATGCATATATATCTCCTACTGGTACTGCTTCAATGGAGAACCCTGACTAATCCATATCTACTATAAGTAAGTTCTTTGTGGCCTTCAGTAATAATTTTTAAGAGTGTAAGGATATCTTGAGTTCAAAGAGTATGAAAGCCACTGTCCTAGGACATTACTCAGCCTTTCATGGGCCCACCCAGCTCCTACTTATTATTCTTCAGATCTACATTCAAGACACATCTGGGAACCTACCTCAGAGCCCCTGACCCCACAAGAACCCTGTGCTGGGCTCTGTAATAGCACCAACTACCTAGTAATATATTTATAGATTTTCCTTGTATTTCCCAATGCCAACTCCCTAAGGCAGGGATGGGTGGTTTTCATTCCTGAATTCTCAATACCAAAGAAAGGGCTTGGCACCCAAAAAGAATTTAGTACATGCTGAAGGAAGAAGAAAGGCAAGAAGGAAGGAAGCAAGACAGGTAGGAGAGCAGACCCTGTAGGAATTTTGGTTGAAGGGCATTAATCAGCATCAAAGAACCAGCAAGGCCTATAAAATTCCCAATCACAGTTATTCGCTGAGGGCCTAATCTCTGCCCAGCCCTCCACCAAGAACTTGATTCTTATGCATTATTATGCATAAAATCCCTCGAGTTATTTATTAAACTGCAGATTTTGGCATCCTATCCCCAGAGAGAATTAAATAGTAAGTCCTATACAGGTGGAGATTGGGAAAGAGACTGCATTCTGGGCAATAGCTCCCAGTCAGGGAGCCAAGAGCTGTAGCTTCTGAGCAACAAGAGGAAACATTTTCAGCTTGTTCACAATTCGGAAGTTATTCTTTTCATCAAAAGGGAAGGCTGTACACAAAACCATCATCACATGTGGCATTCTCCCAACCATTCAATAAAAACACTAATATTACAGAAGAGGAAAAAGAAAACCTTCACTGAGAGCTCCAACATGCAAGTCTGTGTAACTCACACCAAGCTCTAGAAGTGTACATGTCTGTGCAAACTAAATTAGGAAGAAACTTGCTAGTGTGATACAATATAGCTAACAAAGAAACCATATTTATTATGAACTTCAGGCAATGGTCTATGGAGGCTAAGATGTCTATAAAAATCACTTTTCAATCTTATACAAGCAGCATCCTTCATGATGCAGAGCAAAGCAGGATGTAAGTCAATAGGCAAAGATTGGTGATCGACACAAAGACACAGTAAGAGAAGACAATTAAGGGCTTCTAGACAGGATGAGGACTGATACACACTCCCCTACACCTGGCTGAAGTCTCTGCCACTTCCCTGATTAGCAAGGACTGCAGTTAACACAAATGCAACATTACAGTTGGATTTCAATATGACTTCTCTCTATGCATATGCATGTAGATACATATGTACAGTATATGCATGTTATGATTAAGAACACTGGTTTTCTAAATTGAACAGAACTGACTATATATAATGGAATTTCAATAATAAATGAACCTTAAAATATCTCTTTTTGGCTAAGGACTCCTATAGGTTTGGTTAAGGACAAGGACTGGGAACTAGGGGTACCCACATAATCACTCAAATTGAGATCTGATGAGTGAATGGCTGTCCCAGGTTACAGCCGCTTCCTCCCAAGACAGGGCCTGTTCCCATTCGTTTGAGCCACACACTATAGTAATCGAAAGTTGTGTCCTGGAGTAGTTTGGAAGGGCTTCCTGCAGGAGGGAGCACTTGACACTGGGCTGTTAGGAGCCAGTAGCACTTAGCTGAGTGGAGGGGGAAAGAGCACTGGAGAGCCCAGGTGACAGTGAGGCTCAGAGACCAAGGTACAGGAGGAAGAGGGTCAGGGACCATGCTCCCCACAGGTCCACCACTATTCAGTCTCTTCATTTGCAGCTGCAGCCCATTCCCAGATCTCAGATTCCCAAGTCCCCTAGCTTTTATTCAGGTTGAAGGGCCTTCCTTGCCTCTTCAAATCCTTCTCATCCTTTGGTCCAGCTCCAATACCTCCCCACTCCCCATTCTCTCCAGGTAGGTTTCTACCGTTCTGCCTCTTCACTCCAATTTTATAGTTTATTTGCATTTCTTTTTACACTATGCATTATATTCTCATTCCTTGTATGTTAATCACCCCCACTGCATCTGCAGTTGCTGCCCCACTGGACAATGGGCTTTTTGAGGAAGTTTACTGCCCTTTGCCTGACAAACGAAGGCTTTGCTTTGTGAATGAATGAACAATTGAATGAGTCTTCTTCTGTGATCCTGGGCAAGTTACCTCCCATCCTGGGCTTCACAGCTTCCCCAGTGTTCTTGGGGGACAAACCCTGCTGAGGCTGCCAGACATACTACAAACAGCTTCCCTCTGTGTCCTCAACATTTTTTATCATAGACAACTGCAGCTATGTGTTTCAGTGCTCATCTTTTTCTCTAGATGGTGAGCACTTTGAAAGTTTATAGGCCAACGTAAATTATGATTGTCATCATTACTATTGTTATTTCCTCCTGGTATATTCTAGGTGTGTTTTAAGGACTTTACATAGATTATGGCCTTAAATATTTATAATAGTTAATGAACTATTATATGTATTTTACAAATAAACTATATTAGGCCCATTTTACAGATAAGGAAACTGAGGTTTACACATATTAAGTAATTTGGCCAAAATCACACAGCTTGTATGTAGCCAGAAATTGCGTGCAGGCCTGTCTAAATCAGGGCCAGGGCTTAAACTCACTGTGTGTGTGTTTTTTTTTTTTTGTTTGTTTTTGTTTTTTTAAACAATATCCCACCTCTAGAGCACAATGCCTAGCACATAGCAGAAGCTTAGTAAATTGTTGATTTGAGTGAATGAATTACAATTCCTAACTTACCATAGCTTGCCTAGTAATCATTTGACTTTACAATTGTATAAAAGCAGTACACATTTAGTATATTCGACTTATGATGGGGTTATATCAGATGACAATATTATAAGTGGAAAATACATTTTCTACTTTCAATGGATTTATCAGGATGAAACCCCATGGTAAGCTGAGAAGCACCTGTATTAGGTTGAGCCATCGTGATGGAAGTTGGAAGCCTACATATTGCCCACGTAGGCTAAGGAAAATGTCATTTGTGTAGAGTCACATAGCTTCCCTGAGCCTTGGTTTCCTAATCTGTTAACTGTTCACAATGCTGTATGCTGAGGGTCAGCAGACCACATGCAGCCCACAGGTCGAATCCAGCCCTATACCCATTTTTACATGGCCTGTGAGCTAAGAATGGCATTTTTAACTGTTAATTTAGAAAAGGACTCTAGCTTTTCAGGAGACTAGTTACTCAATTTTACCTCTTGGCCTACAAAGCCCGAAATGTTCACCTGGTCCCTTTCAGAAAAAAAGCATTTGCCAATTCCTGCTATCTGTAGTGACTAATTCACCAGCTCATTGTAAGAATCAAGTAAATGTTATTGGTGGAAATTTTGTGAAAAGGAAGATGTAGTAACAAAGGCATTTACATTAGTAAGTATTAATATTAGTTACAATTTTGGTGCCAGAGATGGCCATCTTTCCCACAATCCTTTGCCCCTGTCCCCAAGCAGTGGGCATGAGATTCTGTGTCCTCCAGCCCCCAGAGTGGCTGTGTGAGATCTGTGCAAAATTGATTCTCAAAGTTGATGCAGAGAGCAGTTCAAGGACGGAGGCTGACTGAATAAACATCAAACTGGCTTAAAATACTTGGCAAACAAACACAACAAATTGAGTCCAAATGTTTCTTAGTCAAAAAAAGTAGCCAGAAGTTAATTATTCTGAGTAATGCCCAAAGAGCTCCTCAGAGTGGAGGAGCTGGAGGGTCTGAATTTCACGTGAAGGAAGCTAGGCACACTGTGGAAGAGCTCCTGATGTTCAGCGCTCCTCTGTCTGTCTGACCATCCACACAGCACAGCGGTGCAGAGGCTGCCTGTAGGGTGGGCCTGGCCGCTCCTGTTGGCTTAGCCCCAGCTCGTTCTTGTTTATCCTCCTGGAGCTCAGGTTCTCAATCTGTAAATTAACTTGTTCTTCCTTTCCTGTCTACCTAACAGGGAGGTTATGAGGAACCAACAGAAAAACGAATGTGACAGTATAGCCTTTGCTATGATTAGAAATAGTAAAACCCAGCCCTAAAAGGACAGACGGTTGGAGCCAGAAACCTTAAAAACCTCTATAGAGAAAACTAACTTAGGCAAATATATCTAACAAATACTTGCATTGCATATAATGAACAAAGAGATGGAATCATTAATTTATAAAGAATTCTTACAAATCAGTAAGAAAATGATGAGTACCCCCATTAAAATAGGAGAGAGCGTGAATTAGGCAATCCATGAAAAATATAACAAGTAAGCTGAGACCGCTTGAAAAGTTGCTCCGCCTTACTAGTAATCAAAGAAATACGAAATTGAAATGACAATGGCGTATCATTTTCTGTTAGGGCAATACAGGTAAAGTGTGATAATGTCTGATGTGAGCAGAAGTGTGAGGAAATTTTGAGAATTCAAATTAGTTCAAATTTCCCAGAGGGCCCTTTACCAGTATCTATCAACAGTTTAGATCTACACAGCACATCTCAATTAACCTTCCAGCAGGATGGTTTTCAGGGAACTGACATAGCGATTCCAAAGATAATCTTCAAGAATAAATATGTGAGGACATCCAGACAACTTCAGATCAGAAAGAGCAACGAGGAAGGTGGTTCCCCCTTCTAGATTCTAAGACAGTTAAAGCTATGAAGTTGTGGGTGGTAGATGCAAGAAAAGACACATTGGTCAGGAGACTAGCATGAAGAGCTCATAAATAAATCCAGATATAAAGGCCACATTGTAAATCAGAGCAGGAGGGGTTTGAGAGGGCTATTCAACATGTAAGGATTGGATTAGTAACATTTCGGTTAAAATAGCCTCAATTCTTGAGTTAGTCTCGGTTATTTCTCAAAGGTCTTTTAGCTGCTTAAAACCGGAATTTAAATATTACAGGCATAAAAAAGGCTCTAAAGAGTAATGTAAGGAGCTTATGAACCCTCCACTCACCTTAAGAAATAGGACTTTACTGACACATTTGAAGATTCCTTTGTCCCTCATTTCTGATCATATGACTCCTTCTCCAGTACCTCCAAAGGCAATGGTCATCCTGAGTTTGGTGTTTATTATTTCTGAGCATTTCCTTATACTTATATTTGTACTTATCTCTAAGTGATATACATTGTTTTACATATCTGCCTATTTTAAATAACTGACATCATACTTTAAAAATAAAAATAACTTGGGGCAGTTGTGTAATACTTCAGGGAAAAAATAAAGCTAGAACTTTATATCACTTTAAGCCAAAATAAATTTCAGATGGATCAAAAATTTATATGTAAATAACACAAGTCCATAAATACTCAACAAAAATGTGGGCAAATATTTTTATAATTTTGAGGTAAGAAAGGCAGAAGCCTTTCTGTAAAGGAAAAACTATGACAAACAGATTGAAAGGTAAATTTTAGAACTAGGGGAAATAGTTTATGTGATGGATAAAAGGCTGAAATACCCACTATACAAGCTGATTTCAAAGCCGTAAGGAAAAGTTCAATATTTCCACAAAGAAATGGGCAAAGAAAATATGCAATTTATAGAAAAAATATGAACAGCCAATAAACATATGAAAATATGGTCATATGATCATACTCGCTGATAATAAAATGAATATAAAAAGCAAGATATTGCTTTTTCCTAGAAAACTGGCAAAACAACTTGTATAAAACCAGGTATTTCTACAAAATTTTAGAGAGGGAAGGAAGGTATTATGGACTGAATGTTTGTAACCCCAATACCCCAAATTTGTCTGTTGAAACCTTAACCCCCAATGTGACAGCATTTAGGAGGTGTGGCCTTCGAGGGGTAATTAGGAGGCGGGGCCTTTGGGAGGTAATTAGGTCATTAGGATAAAACCGTTGTGAATGGAATTTGTGCCCTATTAGAAGAGACCCAAGTAAGCTCTACCACCCCCTTTTCCCCATGAAAGAATACAAGCAGTCAGCAGTCTCCAACATGGAAGTGCCATCATCAAGACCCAACCATGCTGGCATTCTGACCTTGGACTTCCAGCCTCCAGAGCTGTGAGAAATGAATTTCTGTTGTGTATAATTCACCTGGTCTATGGTACTTTGTTACAGCAGCCTCACCTGACTAAGAAGGAGAGAGGGGAAAAGAAAGAAAATGAGTGTTCATTGATGGCAGGGGTTTGATACACTCACATATTGTGGGCAGGGAGGGAAATTGGTCTCCTAGGTTCATGGAGTTTCTGTTTCCCAACTGTCATTAAAAAAAAAAAAAAAATGACATTGGGGAGGCCATATAACTTGCCTTGTCCAATGAAATGGGAGCAGAAGCCTTTAGGAGCTGGGGAACAATTTGTCACCCTTCATGATGATGTTGATCAGTGATGTTCTTAATGGTGGAAGTGACATCTGCCTGGGGCCTCCAGTGAAAAAGACTTAGAGCAAAAGTCAGTGTAGGCACATAGCATGAGTGAGAAATAAACCTTTGTTATTTTAATTCACGGAGAAATAAACCTTTGTATTTTAACCTACCGAGATAAGCAGTTTAGCCCATCATGACTGTTACAACTTCTAAACTTCGTAATTACCCTGTTAGGTTAGATTATTTCCCCTATTTGCCAGCCTGACAAGTTGAAACTCACAGAGGCTAGGTAACTTCATGGTCACATCACAGTGAATGACCAAATCAAGACTTTTGATTTGATAGAAACCATATGCCATTTGCTATAACATGCTGTAACCCAAGACTCCTATGTTAAAAGGTATCTTAGAGATCCCTCAGTTCAATTGTCCCTTTGGAAGGTGAGCAAATGGAGGCCCAGAGTCAGTGCTTTCCCTGGAGCACAGAATAAATCTGGGTTTCAGTCTTACATTCTTCCCCTGGTTTGCATCTCTGTCTTTGGTTCTGAAAACTCTAGAGCCTTCACAAAACTGAGGAAAGATGGAAGGAGGATGGAACAGAGAGAATATAGTGTAGACAAAGGAAAGGGACAATTTCACTCTCAGCGAGAAAAGAGCCAGTCAGGGACTGGCTCAAGACATCAGAGGTGCCCATCAATGCTTGAACGCAACAAGCCCAGAATCAAATTGTCAGGGTGCCTCAGCATCATTCCTCCTGAGGTTCCTCTCATGTAGTAAATGGTATCAACGTCTTCTTCATCTCTCAGGATAACATCCCTGGGACTCTCTCAACTCATCCTTTCCCTCATCCACTCCATTATCTAAGTTCTAGGTACCCTTCTGCCTAAATATATCTTCATTTCATCCTTTCCACTGCTCACTCAGGCCATGATCATCATGGGACATTCAGCTCAGCTTAGCCCAAGTGCTTTTTCTCTGACATATCCAATGTTAAGCTTTGCAATACATGTATGTGGAAGACAGGCCCCTGCCACTGACTGGCGTGTCCATGGCCTACCCATGAGGAAGGGGAGGAGCTCTGTAGCTGTGAAGACAATTCACAGTCTTGCCTGGACAGGAAGTAGGAATGACCAGAGTGTGCTCAAGGTAGGCCTACTAAGGAAAGTGCCATCTGTCCCTCCGTGCTGCCCACTGAGTGCTCTCCCCTTCCCTGTCACTCTACATCCCTCGGTCTGCACTAAGAGTTCACCTGCTTATCAACCCAATGAACCACCTTCAATACCTCTTCCAAATCCACTTCTCCCAAGAATCCCTAAATTATTTGATCACCCTGAAGATTCAGCTTGTACAAATGGGCTGGGAATGCTGTTGTTAAAGAGGCAAGACAAATCAAGCTTGGCTCCAGTCCTCTTTACTAGGCTTCTCCATCAATGTGCCATTCTGGTTCTGAGCTCTAATAGTGTTTATCTCACATCTACTCTAAGTCCATAGGGACAGTTAACCAACTACCTGGGCAGCAGGCCAGGGTGACTCCAGGCAAACCACCAACCAGAGACCCACCCTCATTGTCTTCATAAATGACTAAACTTTCTTGCAGTCTTCCAAAGTGGAAAACTGTGGTTTATTTAGTCATTAACTATTCACAAAGTTCCTTGTGATTTTTAAAGCACACACACACACGTTATCTTGTGTGGTTCTCCCAGTAGCCCTGTGAGGGCTATATTGCTATGCTCACCCTCATTTGGCAAATGGTAAAATTGAGCCTGAGAGAGGTTAAGTAACTTGCTTAATGTCACTTGACTAATAAAGGTTGCAAGGTGAATTTACACCCAAGTCTTCTGGCTGTGCAACTTGCATGATTCTCCTCTCTATGCAGTAGTTCTAATAGGCACTCGGAAGTGCAGGGGTAATTAGAGATTAATGTTGCAGCTTATGGGTAAATGTATCAATTTGTTTATTCTTGGACAAAGATTTGCTGAGGAATGAGTCCATCACTGTGTGAGTCACTCAGGACACAGTAATGCTCAAGGCAGATAATGTTCCTGTACGTTGGGGGCTCTATTTTAGTAGGGAAGATAGAAAAAATATATATATTGACAACATAGTTAACTGGGTGAATCAGAGAAGGCCTAATTGAGGAGGAGCTATTTTGGGCAGGATATTCGTAACAGGAAGGAAGCGGCTGACAGCCATGGAAAGAACGAGGCAACAGCTCCCAGAAGGAGGAGGAGCACGGGCAAGAACCCAGCCTGTTGGAGGAATGGAGAGAGATGAGAGGGTCTGGGTGTCCTGAGCAAGGAAAGGAGTGGCAAGAGGAATGCTTGGGAGGCACAACTTAGATAGGTCATGGGGGTTTTATAGGCCATGGAGGGAGGCATTATTTTTACTGTAAAGACATTGAAAAGTCTTTGAATTGAATTAAGGAGGGGAGAAAGATGATCTAGATTTTGCTTTAAAAAGATCCTCCAGCTTTTAGTGGAGAATACATTGAGGAAGGGTGAGGTGGAGTAGGGAGACCAGTTAGGAGGCTCATGTGGTCCTCCAGGTGGGATGGAGATAGAGAGGACACACCAATTTGAGACAGGTTTTCAACCTGCAGCTGGTGAGACTTGTACTGTGGTGTGAATGGGCAGAGGAATTAAGGCTGATTCTGAATTGGAGTGGTTGAAAGCTCATCTTTTCAGACACAGATGACTGAGGGACAATCATCTGAGGTGTAAGGAGGTGTCAAAGTTCTCCTTTTGGCATTGGATTAAGGTGCTTGAGATGGTGGAGGGGAGATGCCAAGCAGACACGGGAATAGGCAGGACTGGAGTTCATGAGAGGTCTCATTTTGAGATGGGGGAAGTTGCCAGCGTATGCATGGGCCAGAGGATAATTTTGGAGGAAGGGGCAGAAGCAATGAATAAAAGACTCCATTATTTGGCTGTCTGGTGGAAGAAAAGGAGGCAGCGAAGACAACTGAGAAGGAAGTTTGAGAGACAATGGAATCACAGAATGCAGGAGAGAAAGGCGTTTCAAAGGGGAGGGGCAATAGGCATTGCTGAGTGATGGGAGAGGTCCAGCAGAAAGTGGGTAGGGAAGCACTTATCTGACTTAGTATCAAGTCATTTACTTGTGACCTTGACAAAGGAGGTTTCAGATACACACTAGAAAGGGAGGACGGCCTGGAGGGGAGAGACAGTAATAAAGTGAGAAGATGGGCCATGAGTACACAAGGCATTGGAGAGTAATAACCACTAACATATAGTGAAAGCTCATCTCAGGCCAGGCCCTTTCTATATGTTTTACATGAACTCATGGATCCATGTACACTTTTTAATAACCACATGGGACAACTATTAATATTAGCCCCCTTTTAAAGAAAAAAATACCCTGGTGTTCAGAGAGATGAGTAATGTTTTGCTGAGAAGGATGGTAGGGACTTTTGGATGTAGTTGAAGGTGATGTGAAGAAGAGAGAGGGATTTAAACTTTTTGTTGCTGTTTTTAATATCAGGTAGTTGGCCCAGTTTGTATGCTTATGAAAATGATCTGGGAAAGAGGGGTGTGAAATGAGGGCATCATTGCAGATCAGGTGAAAGATTAGCCCTGAAAGGCATGAAGACATTGCTTCCACTAAAGGAAGGATGGTAAAGGAGCTGTTGTCTGGTAGCTTCTATTTTCACAAAGAAGCATGGGGTTGGGTCATCAGATAGAGGAGTAGCAGCTAAAGGTGGCTTGAGGACCATGGAGGAAGTATGAATCAGGATACTTAGGCTTACACATTGAATTATCCATTCTATGCTCCAAAGTTACCATCAACCAGGACTCTGGAGGATTGCAACCAGGGAAAAGCCTTTCCTTGTCAGTTGCTTGTAGGTTGTATTATACTTGGAGTATTTGTGTGTGATTCACCCCACAGACTGAACTTCTCAGAAGACAAGAGAGTGTTTCCTTTCCCTCAACCTCCTCCTTTTCTTCATTTGTAGAAGTCTCTCCTCCTGTCCCTCAATCCCACCTCAAAGGGCACCCCATCTAAGAGGCATGCATTGGTCTTCCAGAGTCCACGTCAATGAACCCCTTCCTAATGCTCGGGTATATTGTGGGCCCCTCCTTCTATATTAATGCCCCAGTGGATGGGTAGCTCCCTGGAGGCAGAGCTCTGTCCTCGTAGTCACCTTTTAAACTCCCTGTATTTCCAGTCCCTCAGCCCCTCACCCCAGGGCTCAGTGCTGTGCCTGACTCAGGGAAACTATTCACTAAACTAACTGTGAGATGAACCTGATCACATTCCAAAACAGGCTCAAACACTTCATCAAAATGGGTGTTCTGAGACAACTCTAGAATCCATCATCTTAAAAATGCAGAAAGATAATGACAATCTTTTCTGATGCCTATTAGCAAAATCAGAGCACTAAAGGGACTTTCCATCCTTATTTCTCTACCTTTTACATAAAGTCTAGTTTTAAAAAGCCTTAAAAATGGCTGCTCAGCATCTAGTAGGTTGGTCAAAGAGACTTCTGAGACTCTTTTACATGCCGCATAAGTCCTGTTTCTTATCTGAAAACAGAATTTCACCTGACTCAATATGAAAATTTGTCATCATTTAACATACATGAGAATCCTTATAAAATCTTATATTTTGGGTTTTTAAATCTTGTCTGATATTTAGGAAATACATATCTGAGATTATTGGCAGGGCTATATTTTTATTTCGTGATCAAGTTGGCAGAAATGTGATTTTAGAAAGGTAGCAATTACTGAACTCTGAGCCCTCATACAGATATATCTTTTTTTGTGTGCATGCATTCATTTATTTCTTCATTCATTCAGCAAACATTAAGTCACCCATTGTCTGTTAATGATGAAAAGATGTGAAGGTTTGTTAAAGTGTTTGGCCTTGAATCTGGAGGCAATGAGAAGCCATGAAAGGGTCAGAGGCCCAGTGAATGCTGTGTCACAGATGGGACCCTGATACGGAATTGGCCTATGGTCCTGTTCCTGTTCTTTTAGCTTCAGTTTTTTAACAGTTTCAAAGGGAGATTAACTAGGTACCAAAAAGAAAGGCTCCAATTTTTAAAAATACAACTCAGTGGATTTTTTGCAGAGAATACAGCTCCTCCCCCCACCCCCCTGCAAAAACAAAAAACAAAACAAAAAACCATGAAATTGGCCTTGGATCCAGACTGGCTGGGTTTGAATCCCAGCACCTCCACTTTTTAGCTGTGTGACCTTGGACAAGTAAAAGAACCTCTTCCTCAGTTTTCTCTATATAATAGGGGTAATAACACAGCTTATCTCATAGAATTCTGATGATTAAAAGACTGGATACAGGTAAAGCCCTTAGAACCATGCCTGGCACACAGTAAGCAGTCACATTAGCTATATTGGCACTACTTTATTCTGTGTAAATAACATGTACCATCCTCAAGGAGCAGCCAGTGAAGATTCCGGGGGATTTCAACACAGCATAATCAGTGCAGCAATGGAGCAGCAGCAGCTGACCCAGGTGAAGAGGAAAAGGGCATAGGGGATCAGGGAGGAGAGTGTCTAGGGAGGCTGCCCAGAAGAGGTGACTGGGAGGTGGGTATGAAGGATGGGTGAAAAGAGTCCAGCTCCCTCAGGAGGCTGTGGAGAATGCCACAGGCTACTATGAATCAGTTGGATTTTCTCCACTTACAGATTTATTCATTAGTTCCCCAGTCTGGCTCACAGTCATTTTCAGGTAAATCCCTCAGAGAGTGTTAATGGAACATTCCATAGCCATGATGATAGCATCAGATAGTATCATAAGAGATAATTAGTCGGTGGTGTTGGTGGGAAGCAGGAGATGCTAACTAGGCATACTGAGAAGAAGGAAAATCAAAACAATTGATCAGCACTTCCTCAAGCCAATATACAAACCTCAGAAATGATGTCTTGGACTTGGGAATCTGAATTCTGCTAAAATACTGGGGGAATCAAAGTGTCTCCATTAGCTGCACTTTTTCTCAGGCAGCACTGCTGAAGACTCTTTCTAAAACATCTGGGAAATGGTGTTTAGTGATTGCAATAGAATCTTCTTGCAACAGCTGTGTATCTGAGAGGATCCCAGGGCATCGGTATGAAAGGAATGTCTGGGAGGGGAGTCGGAAGCACACTCATCCCAGCATATAACCCAGAGCAGACACTTATTCCCTTCACGTCTTTCTTCCTTCTGTCTGTTCTTCCTTCCTTCCACTTTTCTTCCCACCCTACTTTCCTTCATAAATTTTTTACTTATATTTATGATATATAAAACATGTTAATAATCAGACATGCAAAGATAGCAATAGGTATACATCTGGAAGGTCAGTTGTCCACACCCATTTCTGACCACCGTTTCCTGTTCTGCTGAGGCTGCTTTAGAAATGAAGGCCATGTGTCATCTATCAAAAAGGAAATCATTTGACGTCAGTTGGTTGAGTTAAAAATGTTGAGCTAAAGTTATCATGATAAGCATATGGTAGAATCCTTTCCCAACCCAAACCCATTTTGAAAGATGAGCAACTTAGTCCTCTGAGATTTTGAAGTGTTATATGGCTCATCAGTTTATCTCTCTCTCCTGAGCACTGGGGCATGCTTTCAGATAGAGCGCTGATTTTTGAGAGACACAAAGTAAATGGCTCAATGATTTGGGGATCAGATAGACCTATGTTAGAACACTGGTTCTGCCCATCACTCAGAAGCTGTGTGACCCTGGGTAAGTCACTGAATATGTCTGAGCCTCAGTTCAGAATTTGTAACATGGCAATTCAACACCTACATCACTAGGCTGTTTGAGAGAATTACATGAATTGACATAGACAAAGTATTCCATTTTCCTTAGAAAAATAAACTACGTTTTTTCTCAACTTCCCTATTCTTATGGTATTCCATTACATTAACTGGCCAACCTTTAAAACTTTTTTTACAACTTTAGTGAGGTATAATTGAAGTAGAAGAAACTGCACATATTTAAAGTACACATTTTTGACCAATTTTGGCAAGTGTATACACAGTGAAATCATCACCACAATCAAGATAACAAGAATTCTTCTTTCCCACAAAGGCTTCCTCCTGTCCCTGTACAATCCACCCTTCCCTGTACTACCATGCCCAAACACTCATCTGCTTTCCGTCTTGAGAGATGAGTTTGCATTTTCTACAATTTCATATACATGGAATCATATGGAATGTGCACTCTATTTTTTTTGGCCTGGCTTCTTTCACTCAACATACTGATTTTGAGACTCATCCGTGTTGTGTGTATCAGTAGTTTCCTGTTTATATTGCTGATTCATATTTTCATACCTGGATTTTTTCAAGTTATTCAGGCATCCCTTAAGAAATCAGACAACATTCTTAAAAATCAGGAAGCTAGACAGATCTTATTGTTTCAATCCTGAGAAATCTTTGCCACTATTATAGTCTACTTTGATGCATGATGCTGACCCCTGAGTTGGGCTCTTAAGGCCCTTCATTATCTGCTCTGTGGATTGAGCCAATCTGTTTCCCCTCTGCTGACCAGCCTGATTCCTCTCTTCAGCCTGTCACCTAGATTTCCAGGACCTCTAGCTTCTGTGCTTCTGTTCATGTCCTGAAACATCATCGCTTACCTCCCACTCCTACAAAGCCCACCCATCCCTCTGGTCCACTGCCTACACTACCTCCTCCAGGACCCCACTACTCCTGCAGCTCCTATCCAGGGCTGTCTTCCCAGAATATATGTCTCACAACACAGCATGTGAAGTGGAGCAGGCTCCTCCTTTCTTCAAGGATAAATCTCTGACTGCCAGCTCCCTGCCACACTCTGAGCTGGTTGCCAGGAATGAGAGAGATAAGAAACATGGTCCCTGCCCTCAAGGTGCTTATACTCCAAGGCTGAGGAGGGAGGCAGACTGGCGTACATCATATCTATTGGTAGACACTGAGTAGAGGGCGGAGAAAGAATGTACATATACAACTGTCTGTCTGCCACATGAGAGTTGAAAATGGACGTCATCAAACCATTCTTTCTCCTCAATTTGTCAGGGACATCCTTGTGGTGGGGAGTAAGCTTTCTGCACCTCCTGTCTGCCCCCTCCCTACCAAACATCTACACAAGACTGAACAGAAAGGACAATCAATAAATACTTGATTTGTGGGGAAGAAATAGTCCAAAGAGTTTCCCCAGATCTCCTTGAAAACACCACACCTATCAATGACAGAAAACCACAGGCAGGCATGAATAAAAGTCTTGGCGCACACTCTGATCCACGGTCTATTCCACAGGCTGTTGGGGTGGCCTCCATTTGAATGAGGACCTGGACAGAGAGGTTGCTTCCCTTACTGGGTGGCAGTTGTGGACCACAGCTGCTCAGAAATAGGGGATAAAGTCAAAGCTCTTGCTCCAGGGGCCGCCTTGACCCTCTGCTATTGGTGAAGTAGCTCATCTTAGAGCCTAACACTGAAGTTTCACAGTTATTACAACATCTTTGCATTGTCACAAACACCCTGGAGGCCAGCAGTGCTGTGCCTGAACTTCCCATTTTGAAAAGTGCTAAGCCCCAGGTCATGGTATCGGATGACTCTTGCCCTCCAAGTAGAGTGTTCTACTTGTCACCGTTTGTCCAGGATTGTTCCAGTTTTGACCTCATGTCCTGGAAATCCCTCCAGTCCTGGGCAAATCAGGGTGATTCATTGTTCTAGTTCCAACTTATATCCTCTGGCCCACCCTTTATTTTAGCCCAGAAATGCTGGAGATATGGTCACCTGACCAGCAGCATTGGCATCAAGAGAACTTGTTAGAAATGCAAATATTCAGGCTCCACAACAGGCCCAGTGAATTAGAAACCCTAGGGATGGCAATTGGCAATCTGTGTTTAACAAGCCTTCTGGGAGATCCCAGTGCTGGCTCATGTTTCAAAATCACCATTCTAGCGGCACCTGTTGCCGCCAGCTTTACACAGGAGTATCCCATCAGCTCCTGCTTCTGCTGCACCCCAGAACTCCCACTTTGCAACTGCTTCTCGAACGCAGCACTGGAGGGTGACTGTAGGATCAACCTGCACCCATGCAGGCCGACCTGAAGCGTGAGGGACCTGGTGCCAGTAGATAACTGATACCTTCTTCCACCTCCCTGGTAGACAAGTTGAAAGCCCAGCCTACACATGTGCTGTCTGTTTCAGTGGTCCATATGCATATTTAAATAATTTAAATATTTAAATAATTACAATTTTAAAATATTATTTAAATAATTACAATTCATATAATAAAGGACCCACATTTCAAGTATCTACTAGTCACATGTACCTAGTAGATAGAATATTGAACAGCACAGAGAACATTCCCAACATTGCAGAAAGTTCTATTGGACAGAATTGTTCCACAAGGCTCCTCGGAAAAGCCCAGGGAAACTGAGTTCCACTCGCCCACAGCAATGACCAACTCCAGGATGCCCTTTTGTACTGGCTTTTCCTCTTTCCCTGTTTTACTCTACTCAGTCACCCAATCCTATCTCTTGCAATAAACCTGCATACAAGCCTTTGTCTCAGGCTTGGTTTTCTTGGAGTAGGGGTGAGAGGCGGGGGTTGGCAGGCTAGGTCAGGGAGTTATCAGGAAGGGCTAGAGAAAGACAAAGCCCCTACTGACTCCTATCCTCTGACACTGGTCTTAACTCTGTCCACCTCCCTGGTCTCTAGTGTCAGAACAAGCAGATGGGACATGCAGAGGTTTCTGCCAACCCTGCAAATGCAGGCTTTTGACAGAGGGAGTCTTCACATTGACAAATGTAACTTGAAGATGAATGGGGAACAAAGCCTTTGGAAGGAGCTGTTTCACTCAGAGGTTTGCGTGGACTTTGAGAGAGGATTTGTGCTGCTGGAGCTTTTCTTTCCTCAGAAAACAGGCACCTGAGGCTGAGCACATCCTGATGGAGTGGCTCTTGAGCTAGGAAATCCATAATGCAACACAGGCCTGATTCAAGGACTTTATCCCCGCAACCCCCTGCAGTTTGTGAATAAGGTGATTTTCTTAGGAAAAAAGTCACTCTTACATTTTCTTTGGGACTCCATGAACATTATATATGTGGAACACCTCTACAATTGGCTGTTTTACCTTAAAGACTGGTTAAGGATGATGGTGTTTTGACATCTTTTCAATTCAGTTCAATTTAACAAGTAATTATGGCAGTCTCAGCACAGTGCTTTTTAGTCCAGAAATAAATTAGAAACCCAATTTGTTCTTTTATTTTTTAAAAGAAAACAATATAATTTATATCTTAAAATATAGGAAATCCTTATTTTGATAAAATCCTACCTGAATTTCACATGTCATTGCTGT
Organism: Papio anubis; assembly: GCF_008728515.1. Classification (NCBI taxonomy): domain Eukaryota; kingdom Metazoa; phylum Chordata; class Mammalia; order Primates; family Cercopithecidae; genus Papio; species Papio anubis. The sequence continues at coordinate 16,118 of NW_022167021.1, read as the reverse complement.
ATCTTTGGAATAAAGGTTTATTTCAACAGTGAATATCTTGCTGCCTTCTCTTAAAATAAAAACTGTTCTTTTGGATGACAATTTTATTTGATCAATAATTGCATCAATTCCTGCCAAAAGCACATACTAGCTGCTCAAGGTGAAATTTACCAGCTTCCAATTTTTAATTAGCTTGTTTCTCCTTTACAGTTGGAGCGTCTAACAGAGAATTAGAGCAAAGTAACTCACTGAAGAAAGGCAAGTCATGCAGAAAATGCCAATATCAATTTCCTAAACAAGTCATAACTTAAATGCCACACACCCAGTTCTTGGCCCCAAACTTTAAAGGGATAAGCAATCAAAGAAACTGATTGAGCAGAGAACATTATCAATTAATGAGAGAAGAGGAAAAAAGAGTGCATTAAATAAATTGGAAAAACAAATTCCAACTGAGGCTTGATATTTTCAGTCTGAGGAGGAAAGGCTTTCTGTTTGTACTCATCCATCTTTCTCTGTAACTGAACAACACTTAGGAAATAATAGCCAAGACCCTGAGACCTGAGAAGGAGAATATGACCTAGAGGCAGGAGGAGGAGTCCAGGGTACCCGTCTGGCTCTGCCACCATCTGGGTGACCTTGTGCCTATCCCCTAACCCCTCGTGAAGTCCGTATTCCCCCTCCATAAAACAAGGGTAATGCAATCAGCTTTACTGACCCCACAGGTTCACTTCACAGGATAAAAGGGAAGCACAAATCACCTGTTCTGGTCTATATATTCTGGTGCACAAACGTGATTGATTGCACAGGTGTGCTAGTGTGTGCAGGTGTGTGTGCAACCGGAAAAAATATGACTTTGGCCCTCAGAAAGATGAAGGTATATATGGAAATAATAAATACCAAATTTCATCTGATTAATAACTATGGAAAATTTGGTTAGATGAGCACATAGGGTTTTACCTGAATTAGTGATGCTTTATTTACTAAGCTGAGTGACAGGAAAACAAGGTTTGCCATATTAGTCTCTAGAACCTTGTTATATTATAAAGTATTTCTTTTTATTATTTTTTAAAAGACAAATTCCAAAGGGATAAATTTCTGCTTGCAAGAGGAAAATAGGAACTCTGAACAACACGATTTAAGGATTGTACCTCATCCCCAGATCCACTGAGCAGCCCCTGCATATCATGGGTGAGAGACAATAGCTCAATTTTAGTGGAGAAAGCCATCCTGAGGACCCACTTTTCCTCTGGAAATAGCAGCTGAAGGGATCTTTTTCAATGGAACAGTCCCTTGCTCTGCTTAGCCAGAATGGGTTGCAAGTGGGAAAAGTCCAGATACTCTCATAACTTTAAAAGTAATACACATACTGTACAGCAGCACCGTGAGAGAAATCTCAGGCATTTTTGAATTGAGACCTAGTTTCAAAACTCAGTTTCTCTGGTCACAAGCTCTGGCACCTTTGGTAAATCACCAGGCCACTCTATAAGTTGGTTTTCTTGGTGTACATAGGATAATAGTACCCTCCAAGAAGATCACACATGATGCAACAAATATGGGAGGAACCCTTGGACCAAAAAAAGAAAGTCACAGATAAGTTTCTTTGGTTTATAGAGTGTTTTAAAAATATTGAATTAGCTGCCAATATTTTCAACTTGAGAGATTTCACAGAAAGCTCTTGCTTTCAGCTTATTGGAGAATCTGAAGCTCTGCCTCACTAGGTCCGTGTTCCATATGCAGCAGTAAACTGCAGGGAAAGGTGGCGGCTGTTTTCTGGGCACCTCATGCTCTCGGGCACACTCCAGACCCTCCAGGTCCACTCAAACATGGTGTCACCTCTCTGCACCTATACCACTGGGGATTGAGCCTCCTTTTGTGAGGCTTAAAGGGAATGTGGGTTAAGAACCTAGTTCAGCAGTTCATCCTCCATCAAATTGTGCCTCCCTGAGAAGTTGAGAGTGGAATTCCAGGAAGCATCAAAGCTAAGCTATTTTGTAAGAATAAACCATTCGGAGCAGGCTCATGGACTGAGCAGAACATCATGTAAGTAGTGTAAGCAGAGACATACTGTCAGTAAGCAGAACATTATGTAAACAGAACATCATGTAAGTGTACCTCATAGGTTCGAGGTACATATCTACCCTACACACACACATACACACACAGTTTTGGGTTGGTATGTCTAGTGCCCCAAATAATGTCACTATTGATTTTTTATTTCATTGGGATTAGTGTGGCCAATTGCCTGACTCCCTCAGGAAATGTCTCTGACCCTGTGTCCTGGTCCTCTTTGGACCAGTTAGCTAATCTGATAGAGCAGCTAAAGCAGCTTGTGCCTGGAGGGCAGGTAGTCGAGCCAGGTGGACAGCACCCTTAAGGCTGGACTTTCATTGGTTTCATATGGTTTTCAGGCTTCTCTCTGTCTCTCTCTCTCACACACACACACACACACACACACACAGAGTTTTATTTCTAATTTCAATCACACACACACACGCACACACACACACACAGAGTTTTATTTCTAATTTCAATCAGAGGACTCCCTTTAAAATTACCCACTCCCCACATCCAATCTCAAAACTTGATGCTTCTAATCAGCTGTGGGTTGAAGAATAGACACAAAGATTTTTAAATCCATAAAATCTCAATGAGTGGACTATGAATGAGATCCTGGAAACATCTCCCAGAGTTAGGTAATTAGGTAACTGGAAGGGCTTTTTTCCCTTGCTCCACGTGTTTCTGGATTAAGAGACACAGGCAAAATAGCAGTGACCACGGAACTCAGTCCCGCTCCACGGTAAGTGAGAAGCCATCTGGATACACTTTCCCAGGCACCAGCTGCCCCACAGGTGATGAGATAAGGGTGAGCTAATATGTTTTTGTTTTTGCTTTTGTTTTCATTTCTGAAAGAGCCTCAAAGTCCATGAGCTCACTAAGGGCAGAAACATTCCTTCCTGTTACCTACCACCATACCTGCCACATCTTAGACACTAAGTAAATATCTGTTAAAATGAAAATAATTCATTTATGTTGTGTTCTAGGGCTGATTGAATGAGATATTCATAGGTAATGATGTGCCATCTCGCTTTGAATGAGATTTTAATAGGTAATGATGTGCTATCTCGCCCACTGGGAGGCTGTCACACACGTGGAATCACACTCGCACTTAGACCTGTAGATTTGAAAGGAAACTTTGAGAAACTCAACCATGGCCACTCTTCTCTTTAAGACATCTGGGACAGATATTGCTAATTATGTGAATCATGCTATTTTTCTCTTACTGATCCTTGATCCTACCCCAAATCCTTCTCAATACAGCACCCTGGGAAGATTCAACCAACTAATCTGAATTGACTTTTAGATAAAGGTTATTTGCCATCCCAGGTCCAATTTAGTGTACAAAAGTCCTTATTTTACAAAGTCCCAGGCTGACCCCAGACAAGTTCTTCAAGTTCCTCCGAAGTAGCCCTCCCTCTCCCACCTTCCCCACTGCCCTGTGCACCTACCCCTGTGCATCTACCACTTGGCTGGTGCATCATTGCACGTGAAGTGTACGTAAAGCCAGCCTCCTCCATGGCCCCACCTTGCATCACGGCACACTGCAAGAAGCTCTAGTTCTACAGCCACGCAACTGAGCAGAAATTCAAGCTTCAAGGGGGAGTTCATTCTTAATGCACAGCAAAATGTCCTTATCATTCTTTATCTTTCTCAGTTCCTCATAGGCATGGGAGCTACTTCCCAATTACTTTCCTCACTGTCCAAACTGTGAATAATTCTCATCAAACTAGTCCTAGCTGCCTCTTGCTGCCCTTTCTCCTTCTACCCTCTGGATATCTCTTACTCTCTTCTACCAGTAATTTTATGCCTATTTCAATGCAAATAAATCTAGCCAGACTTTCTTCCCTTCCATTTTCCCACTTACTCATTACCATGATTCTGCACAAAAAAGACCTAGGGCCCGAAATGACAGAGTCAGCATTCTACTAATGGGTCAGCGGTATGGGAGAGAACATGGATATTCAAATGGTAATATTCACTTCTTTTTGCACACACATTATAGTGTAAGATTCCGGAATCTCAGAATGTAGAGTCTACTTTGCACCTTTCTTCTTCCTTCCCTAAAACTCCCTGTATTTCAGAGGGAACATGGATATTTCAGTTTGATACTCTCACTCTTCACTGAGCTTCTGTTGTCTGGCCCAGGCCCCACACCAGGGCTGCAGGCACGGAGTTGAACAAAGCAGGGTCCCTGGCTCAGGGATGAAATGGACTGGCTGGGGACTGACAAGAGAGTGGAGTGAGCCACCAAGGGACTGCTTTAGCCGCCAGGTGATGGCTTATTGTGCACCTGCAAGGTTGTGCTAGACTCTGGGATAGATCAAGTGGATGCCAGTGAGTGTAGAAACCCCAGGACAGCATGAGAAGGAGGTCTAATTCTCCATGATCATCATCTCGGACAAGGCTAGTTTGAAGGAGCAAAGGATGAACAATAGGAGCTATTGGCCCATTTCTTTCTTTCTTTCTTTTTTTTTTTTTTTTCATTTGGCAGTAACTTTACTGATAGGTGCCAGGGACACAGAGACGTATAAAGCGGGCTGCTGACCTTGAGGGGCTCATCCACCACAGTTAAGCAGATGTCACCTGCTTTCCAGATTTCTCCATGTTAGGGCCTGAGCAGAGACAGAGCTGCATTACTGCAGTGATCAGAAAGGCAGATTACATCAGAGTGGTCACTTGGCAGAGCAAATCAGGGGTTTCAAGAACATAGCCATCTGCTCATAGCCACCACTGACAATTCCTTCCTCTTCCATTTATCTCCTAGCTAAGTGCAACACCTTCTGGCAGCATACCTCAGGCTGTCTTTGTTCAATGAATCAAGGCCTGCAGCAACTTCAGCTTGTGGGCCTGAACCATGTCCCCAGAAGGATCCTTGGTCACCCAGCATCGACTTGACCACTGTCCAGATGTCCTGAATTCTGGTGCTGAGCCACAGAGCCCTCAACAGCCAGTGGGAGCTCTGCCTGCAGCCCTGGGCTTTTCTCTATCTTCACAAGGAAAGGCTCTCTCAGTAGATATCTGAATAGGGAAACCCTGCATAGGACGAGTACAGAATACATAGAAGCCAATGGGGATGGATCTCAAAGGCATACTATGGAGGGAAAGAAGCCAGACACAAATGCACCTGCTGCGTGATTCTATTTATATATAGTACTAGAGTAGGCAAACTGGTCAATGGTGATACAAATCAGAAGAATGGAGGGCAGGCATGGTGGTTCATGCCTGTATTCCCAGAATTTGGGGAGGTGAAGGCAGAAGGATTCCTTGAGCTCAGGAGTCAAGACCAGTCCAGGAAACACAGTGAGACCCTGTCTCTAGAAAAAAATAATTAGCCAGGCATGGTGGCAAGCACCTGTAGTTCCAGCTACTTAGGAGGATGAGGTGGGAAGATCACTTCAGCCCAGGAGGTAGAGGCTGCAGTGAGCACCACTGCACTCCAGTCTGGGCAGCAGAGTGAGACCCTGTCTCTAAAAAACAAAACAAAACAAAACAAAACAAAACACCTTCAAGGGAACAAGCAAAGAGGTCACTGTGATGCACGGGTTGGACAAGCTTGCTTTAGTTTATTCCAGTCAAAATACAGTTCCTGGCACTAATCTGTGCCATCTTCCTCTCCAGGGCTGGCCCAGGGGATGTAATGAAGCCCAGTGCTCATCCTTGCAGAATTCATGGTCTGCTGGTGACACAGGTGAACCATGAAAGGAGGCCAGCAGGAGAAGGGCTGGAGTTAGTGGAAGGCTAAATTCTGAAGAGTGAGCAGGCATGAGCCTGGGAAAAGGAAAGAAAGTGCTTCATGGGCAAAGGGGCAGAGAGAAGCTGTAAAGAGTACTTGGGACTCGCTCGCTCTGAAAGGAGCTGGGCACATTCCTCAGCCCTGGGCTCAAAACAAACAAGCCCAGTACAAACATATCCCATCCTCCCATCCCACCACATATTGCCATATATCTCTCAAACTTCCTGAGCCCAGTACAAACACATCCCATCCTCCCATCCCACCACATATCGCCATATATCTCTCAAACTTCCTGAGCCCAGTACAAACACCACCTGGAAAGTCTCCGATAAGGAGACAGCCGTTCAAAGTTTTACTGAAAGCACGGGAACCAAAAGAATTCCTTTGTTCCCCTGTAACTTTCGGGCTATAAAAAAGCAAGCACTCGCATTGTTCGGGGCCCTCTTGTATGCTGTGGAATGGAGGGACCAGGTTCAAACTTGTAGTAAAGATCCTTGCCGCTTGGCTTTGACTCTGGACTCTGGTGGTCTTCTTTGGGGAACAAACGGTCTGGGTACAACATCTGGGGGCTCGTCCGGGATTCCCCAAGCCCACCAGACCCCTGGTCAAAGGATCTGCTAGGATCGACCTACTGATAGGTGAGCTGGCTCGTCTCCGTTTGTATGTCTGTGTCTGTTCTGAATCTGAATCTGTGACTCGCGGGGTCTGAAACTGGAGCTGGCACAGTCCTGGCGGACGTGCTATAGGACAGCCAGCGGAGACCGGTGGGAGACATCCCCTGGCTCTCGTCTGATCTAAATTGCGATCTGAACTGCCCCGAGTGCGTTTGCAGTTTGGGCAGCAGCTGTCTCTGATCTGGGCTGCCCGAGCGCGATCGCGATCCAAGCAGCTAACTCTGACCCGGGCTTCCGGTGCGCGCTTGCGATCTGAACTGCCCCGAGCGCGTTTGCGGTTTGGGCAGCAGCTGTCTCTGATCTGGGCTGCCCGATCGCGATCCAAGCAGCTAACTCTGACCCGGGCTTCTGGTGCGTGCTTGGGATCTGAACTGCCCCGAGCACGTTTGCGGTTTGGGCAGCAGCTGTCTCTGATCTGGGCTGCCCGAGCGCGATCACGATCCGAGCAGCTAACTCTGACCCGGGCTTCCGGTGCGCGCTTGCGATCTGAACTGCCCTGACCGCGTTTGCGGTTTGGGCAGCAGCTGTCTCTGATCTGGGCTGCCCGAGCGCGATCGCGACCCGAGCAGTTAACTCTGACCCAGGCTTCCGGTGCGCACCTGTGATCTGAACTGCCCCGAGCGCGTTTGCGGTTTGGGCAGCAGGTGTCTCTAATCTGGGCTGCTCGAGCACGATCGCGACCCGAGCAGCTAACTCTGACCCGGGCTTCCGGTGCGTGCCTGCGATCTGAACTGCCCCGAGCGCGTTTGCGGTTTGGGCAGCAGCTGTCTCTGATCTGGGCTGCCCGAGCGCGATGGCGATCCAAGCAGCTAACTCTGACCCGGGCTTCCGGTGCGCGCTTGCGATCTGAACTGCCGGAGCGCGTTTGCGGTCTGGGTAGCAGCCGTCTCTGATCTGGGTTGCCGGAGCGCGTCTGCGATCTAGGCAGCAGCTGTCTCTGACCCGGGCTGCCAAAGCGCGCCTGCGACTAGATATCATTAATAAGTCAGATCAGATTTCCTTTACAGGGATTCTAACCCACATTCCTTTACAGGAAGAGACTACAAATTATTACAGGATGGGTAATACCCAGAGCACTCCTCTATCTCTCCTTACAAGTAATTTCAAAGAAGTTAGAGCAAGGGGACATGATCTTGGTATAGAAATCAGGAAAGGAAAGCTAATTACTCTGTGTCCCTCCGAATGGCCTGCCTTTGATGTAGGGTGGCCACCCAAAGGGACGTTCCGACCTGCTGTCATCACTAGGGTAAAGTCTAAGATTTTCCTACCTGGGCGTGCGGGCCACTTAGATCAAATCCCATATATCCTCATATGGCAGGACCTTGTTGAAAACCCGCCTCCTTGGCTGTCCCCTTTCCGAATAGCCCCTGAACCCTGTAAGGCACTGGTTGCTCGACCACTAAAATCCAAGCAACCAACTGCCCCCCACCCATCCTGTTCTACCTGATAGCGGGGACCCACTGTTCACAGAATCCCCTCCGTACCCCTCCGGGCCCCAGGCCCTAGCCCCCCGGGCTGAGCCACGGGAGGGAGCAGGCCGACGGGAGGGGGCCGACGCACCCGGACCCACCCCCCAGGCTGAGCCGCGGGAGGGAGCAGGCGGAGGGGAGGCGGCCGGCACACACGGGCCCACTGAAAGGGAAAGTAACTTTGAAGGGCTGGCGGGGTGGGGCACTTTGCGGGCTAGCCCTCCCCAGCCGCCTGACTCTACGGTGGCCTTACCCCTTCGGGAAATAGGACCCCCAGATGACACGGGAATCCCCAGGCTCCAGTACTGGCCATTCTCCACCAGTGATCTGTATAACTGGAAGACTCAGAGTGCTCGGTTTTCAGAAAACCCCAAAGATTTACTGGCTTTACTGGATAGTGTCATGTTCACCCACCAGCCCACTTGGGATGATTGTCAGCAGCTCCTCCGAATCTTGTTCACCACAGAGGAGCGAGAGAGAATACAGGTAGAAGCTAGAAAGCTGGTCCCGGGGGACGACGGTCAACCGACTGCCAACCCCGACCTCATAAACGTGACCTTTCCTCTGACCAGGCCGGCGTGGGACTACAACACGGCAGAAGGTAGGGGACGGCTACACCTTTATCGCCAGACTCTAATGGCGGGTCTCCGGGCAGCTGCTCGCAAGCCCACTAATTTGGCTAAAGTATATTCTATTCTGCAGGGAAAGACAGAGAGCCCAGCCACCTACTTAGAAAGATTAATGGAAGCTTTTAGACAGTACACCCCCATAGATCCAGAGGCTCCAGGAAGTCAGGCAGCTGTTGTAATGTCTTTCGTAAATCATGCAGCCCCAGATATTAAAAGGAAACTCCAGAAATTAGAAGACTTGGAGGGAAAGCGGATTCAGGACCTCCTTCAGATAGCCCAGCGGGTTTACAATAACAGAGATACTCCAGAAGAAAGGCAATTTAAGGCCACTGAAAAAATAACCAAGGTCCTGGCAGCAGTGGTACAGAAAGAGCATCTACAGCCAGAGTACACCCAACCTAGGTGGTCCCCCAGGCATGATAATCTGAGCAAAGACCAATGTGCCTACTGTAAGGAGGCTGGCCACTAGGTAAGAGACTGCCCCAAAAAGAAACAACGAGGACAGGGACCCCCTAGGTCTACACCCGTACTAGTCACTCAAGACGAAGACTAGGGAAGATGGGGTTTGGACCCCCTCCCCAAACCTAGGGTAACTTTGCAAGTGGAGGGGTCCCCAGTCCAGTTCTTGGTCGATACGGGAGCACAGCACTCAGTCTTAGTTAAAACTAATGGGAAATTATCCTCCAAGTCCTCGTGGGTACAAGGGGCCACAGGAGTTAAGAAATACCCATGGACAACACAAAGAACAGTAAACCTCGGAGCCAAGAATGTAACCCATTCTTTCCTGGTCATCCCTGAGAGCCCCTGTCCCCTATTAGGGAGAGACCTGCTAACTAAAATGGGAGCACAGATCCATTTCCTCCCTGAGGGGCCAGTCGTGACCAACTCCCACAATCGGCCCGTGTCCGTCCTGACTATAACCCTAGAAGATGAGTACCGGCTCCACCAGGAGCGAGCGGCCCCTGACCAGGACATAGCAACCTGGCTCCAGCAATATCCAGAAGCTTGGGCGGAAACGGGGGGCTTAGGACTAGCAAAACACCGTCCTGCCTTGTTTGTTGAACTTAAGCCTGGGACAGACCCCGTGCGGGTACGCCAATACCCGATGCCCCTAGAGGCCAAGAAAGGAATTGCCCCACATATCCGCCAGCTCCTTGACCAACGGGTCCTTCGCCCATGTCACTCGCCCTGGAATACTCCATTGTTGCCGGTACGAAAACCTAATAGTGGAGAATACAGACCTGTACAAGCCTTAAGAGAAATCAATAAGAGGGTTGTAGACATACATCCAACTGTGCCTAACCCGTATACCCTCCTGAGTACCTTAAACCCTAAACATCAATGGTACACTGTTTTAGATTTGAAAGATGCTTTCTTCAGTTTGCCTTTAGCCCCTCAGAGCCAAAAGCTCTTCACCTTCGAGTGGAATGACCCTGATAGGGGCATAAGTGGCCAACTGACATGGACCAGGCTGCCGCAGGGATTCAAAAACTCTCCTACCCTGTTCGATGAGGCCCTCCATGAAGACCTGGGTGAGTACCGACGTAAACACCCTGAAATAACTTTACTACAGTATGTTGATGACCTCCTAATTGCTGCTGAGACCCAAGAAGCTTGCATCCAAGGGACCAAGGGTCTCTTACAAGCTCTGGGAAATCTAGGCTACCGAGCCTCGGCAAAGAAAGCTCAAATCTGTAAGCCAGAGGTAACATATCTAGGGTACCTGCTTAAAGAAGGGCAGCGCTGGTTAACAGACGCCCGGAAACAAACTGTTCTGCAGATCCCCAGGCCACAATCCACCCGACAAGTGAGGGAATTCCTGGGGTCGGCGGGATTTTGCAGACTATGGATACCTGGGTTCGCAGAACTGGCTAAACCCTTGTATCAGGCAACCCGGGGGCAGCAGCCATTTAATTGGACAGACGAAGCCAAGTCGGCTTTCCAACAGATTAAAACCGCCCTACTCTCTGCGCCTGCACTGGGACTACCTGATGTTACCAAGCCCTTCCACTTATACGTGGACGAGAATAAGGGTGTCGCCAAGGTGGTAATAACTCAGAACTTAGGCCCCTGGCAGAGGCCAGTTGCCTACCTGTCAAAGAAGTTAGACCCAGTGGCGGCCGGGTGGCCCCCTTGTCTCCGAATGATTGCGGCCACGGCTCTGATGGTGCAAGATGCTGATAAACTTGTCATGGGACAAGAATTGTGTGTCGTTACTCCACATGCCATCGAAGGTGTACTCAAACAGCCACCTAATCGATGGATGAGTAACGCCCGGCTCACCCACTACCAAGGACTACTACTAAATCCTCTCAGGATAACTTTCCTGCCCCCAACGACCTTAAACCCTGCCTCGCTGCTGCCCAACCCGGACCTGGACGCCCCACTCCATGACTGCACCGAGATACTAGCTCAGGTGCACGGAGTTCGAGAAGACCTGCAGGACTGCCCACTTCCTGATGCCGACCTCGTCTGGTTCACTGATGGGAGCAGCTTCATGCTTCAAGGCCAGAGGTACGCTGGAGTGGCAGTGACTTCAGAGACTGAGGTAATCTGGGTGGAACCCCTGCCCCCGGGGACATCGGCCCAGAAGGCCGAACTGATAGCACTCACCCAAGCTCTTACCTTAGGGGCAGGGAAGAAGCTGACAGTATATACAGACAGCCGATATGCTTTTGCAATGGCGCATATACATGGGGCCATTTACAGGGAGCGAGGGTTACTGACGGCTGAAGGAAAAGAGATAAAAAACAAGCAAGAGATCCTAGCCCTGCTAACAGCCCTATGGAGGCCAGAAAAGTTAGCCATTGTGCATTGCCCAGGGCATCAGAAACCAACTACTCCAACTGCTCAAGGCAACTTTCTGGCAGACCAAACTGCAAGGAATGTGGCGAAGGCTCCGAGCCAACTCCTTGCACTCCAGCTCCCTGACCCGGGCCCCCGGGACTTGCCATATTTCCCTGAATATTCAGAACAAGATCTCCAGTGGATTGACAAACTTCCCCTGAAACAAATCCAGAATGGGTGGTGGACTGATACTAATGACCAAACCATCCTACCAGAAAAATTAGGACAACAGGTGTTAGAACACATCCACCGAACCACCCACCTGGGTGCCCGGCGGATGATAGACCTGATCAGACGCTCCAAGCTCAAAATCAGACATATAGCTGAGACGGCCAGCAGTATCGTGACAAGTTGCAAAGTCTGCCAGCTTAACAACGCATACCCCCAATCTCAAGCTGCAACAGGAACAAGGCTCAGGGGAACCAGGCCCGGTATCTACTGGGAAGTAGATTTTACTGAAATAAAGCCAGGAAAGTACAGGTACCGGTACCTACTTGTCTTTGTAGATACTTTTTCAGGGTGGACTGAAGCATTCCCAACCAAAAGAGAAACTGCTCAGGTCGTAGCAAAGAAAATTCTGGAAGATATCCTTCCCAGGTATGGCTTCCCCGTCCAGATAGGGTCAGATAATGGGCCCGCTTTCGTCGCTAAGGTAAGTCAGGATTTGGCTTCCATCCTTGGGGCAAATTGGAAACTACATTGCGCTTACAGGCCCCAGAGTTCAGGACAGGTAGAAAGGATGAATCGGACCTTAAAAGAGACCTTAACTAAATTGACTATGGAGACTGGCACTAATTGGGTGGTCCTTCTCCCCTATGCTCTGTTCCGGGCCCGTAATACCCCTTACAGACTGGGCCTTACCCCTTACGAAATCATGTATGGCAGACCTCCACCCCTGGTTCCTAGCTTAAAAGATGATCTGTTTAAGTCTGAAACAGAAAATGTCTCTGAATTCTTATTTTCCCTACAAGCCTTACAGAAAATTCACCAAGAAATCTGGCCCAAATTGAAGGAGCTATATGAGACCAGTCCCCCACCAACACCCCATCCGTACCAGCCGGGAGACTGGGTCCTGGTTAAGCGACACCGACAAGAGACCCTAGAGCCCAGGTGGAAAGGACCACTCCAAGTACTCCTGACCACACCCACCACCCTGAAGGTAGAAGGCATTGCGTCGTGGATCCACTACACCCACGTCAAGCCAGTGGACCCAACCTCCGACCTTCTGGGGCCAATCACGATGGCGGCTGAAGCACCGGACACGTGGACTGTGGACAGAGCTAAGAACAACCCCTAAAAACTCACCCTGCGCCGACAGCATAGCTCATTGCAAACATGCAGTTAGGTAGTCTGACTCTAACGTTAGTCGCCCTAGTGGCCGCTGGGGAAAACATAAAGCCAGCTCCTAATCCCTTTGTCTGGAGATTCTGGCTTTATGAAAACCAAACCCACCCTGGGCAACCTCATAAGCCCAGGAAATTAGTGGCCAGTGCAGATTGCCCCTCCTCAGGGTGCAATAGCCCAATTTTACTAAATTTTACCGACTTCCCAATAGCCAAACCAGTAGCACCAATGATATGCTTCGAGTATGATCAGACTAAATACAATTGTAAGCACTATGGGTGGCACCAAAGTGCCGGCTGCCCTTATAACTATTGTAACGTCCATAAATTCCAATAGTGGGGCGGGAAAGAACAGATAGATCCCAGATGGTCCTTCCATCATAGACGAGATGGAGATTTTTCATATACATGGGTAGTTAGAGACCCCTGGAACTCCCGCTGGACCACGCCTCAACATGGGGCTGTATACTACTCCCCTGACTCCACATGGCCTAGCAGTCACCTCTATCTGTGGCGGGGTCTAGTGCAGGTACGGCCCCTGGTCCATGGAAATATCCAGCGACAAGAAAACTGCCTGACACAAGATTTACGTCCTTTTTCCTGGTTAAAATTATTTCAAGAAGGATTAGAACTTGCTAAGCCTGTCTGGCTGCTTTCTGTGTGCCACTCTAGGGTGTCCACCGCTAACCGCTGTCCCCCTGCCATGGGGATCCTCTACCTCTGCCCAAGCTAACAACCACCGAAACCTCTCATATGCCCCTATCCCTAACGTGCCACTATACCTAAACCCCAGTCAAGAAAAGTTTCCCTACTGTTTCTCAGGAACTAATTCCAGCCTCTGCAGCATCACTGCAACGCCCCCTAATATCACCTTAAGGGCTCCGTCAGGCATATTCTTCTGGTGTAATGGAACATTATCTAAAAACCTATCAAGCCCCTCTGTTACCAACCTACTGTGTCTTCCTGTCACATTAGTTCCCCGGTTGACTCTACTTACTGCCGGCGAGTTCCTAGGGTATACCGGTAACTGGACTAGTGCTGTTATTCACCCAGTCCCTAGACCGAGACCTGCACGAGCCATATTTCTCCCCCTCATTGCAGGAATCTCCCTCACCGCATCCTTCATGGTGGCCGGACTGGCAGGGGGAGCCCTAGGTCACACCCTCATAGAAAGTAACAAGCTGTACCAACAATTTGCCGTTGGTATGGAGGAGTCAGCTGAGTCCCTTGCCTCCCTCCAGTGGCAGCTCACGTCCCTAGCACAGGTAACCTTGCAGAACCGGAGGGCCTTAGACCTACTCACTGCTGAAAAAGGGGGTACATGTATGTTTCTAAAGGAAGACTGTTGTTTCTACATAAATGAATCAGGACTTGTGGAGGACTGGGTCCAACAGTTACGCAAGTTAAGCACAGAAGTAAGAACACGGCAGTTTGCTTCAGCTGCAGACCAATGGTGGAACTCATCTATGTTTTCTCTGTTAGCCCCCTTCCTTGGACCCCTGCTGAGTCTACTATTTCTGCTTACCGTAGGACCTTGTGTTGTTAACAGAATTTTGCGGTTCGTTAGAGAAAGGTTTGACACTGTACAACTCATGGTCCTCAGAGCCCAATACCAACCTGTAAACGCTGAAACAGAATCAGACTTATAAGACCCAAAATTGGCTCTAGAGATACCTGAAAAGAAGGGGTGAATGAAAGGAGCCGGGCACATTCCTCAGCCCCGGGCTCAAAACAAACAAGCCCAGTACAAACACATCCCATCCTCCCATCCCACCACATATCGCCATATATCTCTCAAACTTCCTGAGCCCAGTACAAACACCACCTGGAAAGTCTCCGATAAGGAGACAGCCGTTCAAAGTTTTACTGAAAGCGTGGGAACCAAAAGAATTCCTTTGCTCCCCTGTAACTTTTGGGCTATAAAAAAGCAAGCACTCGCATTGTTCGGGGCCCTCTTGTATGCTGTGGAATGGAGGGACCAGGTTCGAACTTGTAGTAAAGATCCTTGCTGCTTGGCTTTGACTCTGGACTCTGGTGGTCTTCTTTGGGGAACAAACAGTCTGGGTACAACAGCTCAGTGTGGTGCCCTGGAGAATAACAGCAAAAAGCACTGGGAAAGAAGCGTAGAGAAGAGGCAGGGCCCCATGTGAGGACCATGCATACTTCAGAATAACACCCTGAGGACCAGCTGGGTCTGGCCCTACTTCTTTTTCCTCATGAATTCAGGCCACAATTGTCCAGGCATCTATGACTTACTGTAATCCAATTTAGAGTGCTCAGTCTTGAATACAAAGTACATGGAGGAGTTTAGGCATGAGCCCCCTCAGACTACTCTAATCCTGCTTGCACACTGATTCTGCGGGCCTGCGACAGGTCGGGGGGCAGCTAGGTCTTCAGTGGGGTGAGCCTCTGACTGCCAGCTGGTCTTTAAGGAGAATATCTCTCGGCATTGGCAGAAAGAACCTGGGCTGCCTGTTTAAGATGCAGGTGAATCCTTCCTCTGAAAGCACTGCTGTCACAGCCAACAAAGAATTATTACTTGTCTACAAGTATTGCTTATTTCCTCTTGCAATAAAGCATCACAGAACATGGATATTCCTTCATTTCCATTTCTATTAATTGTAGTGTCTTTGAGGTGAATAATAAGACTGTGTAATCAATAGTAATGATGGAACCACCCAGCGCAAACAATATCTCCTCCACTGTCTCTCCCACAGCATCTATCAGCTTTATTAAGTGGCAAAGTATATTATTTTTTTTAAGTGCACTGGTAGGGGAAACAAATCTACAAATAATTATTTAAAAAAATTAATCGTTGGTATAATTCAATTATGCAGCATGCAATGCAGAAAAGTTCTCTTAATTACAACAGAATTGAATAGAACATTCTTCAGCCTTAACCTTGTTATTTTTCAAGGTGAGCTATTGCTAAGTAAATTCTAGGATGGCTTTCAATAGCCTCTCTTTGTAGCAGTCATCTGCAGAGCTATTCAGAAGGAATCTGTCTCAGGCCCAGTGCAACTGGAGATAGCTAGAGGATAAACAGATAACTGGAGGCAGCATGTGAAAAGCAAGGAACATAGGCTTTGAGGCGGGACAGACTTCCCCAGCAGAAACAAAGCCAGGGACCTTGGGGGAAGCAACTCAACTCCTGAGACCTGCAGTTTGTCTCATCATCCCCTCCTTGAAGAGTTCCAGAGACAATGAAATGGTTTAGCATATACAAAGCACCTCAAGAATCATGGGTACTCATAACAGACATAACCATATCCCCTCAGCCCACATCTGCAACTGTATGGACTGTTCCTGTGTATGCTGATGGCTTCTTACCTCAAGGGCCTGCCTCTCCCCGCTTCTCTGCCCACAGGGCTTTCTTAGGTGCCACA
>NW_022167019.1:0-1327 GCF_008728515.1 Papio anubis | reverse complement strand
GAGAATGGTGTGAACCTGGGAGGCAGAGCTTGCAGTGAGCCGAGATCGTGCCACTGCACTCCAGCCTGGGGGACAGAGCGAGACTCTCTCTAAAAAAACAGTAGCTATTGGGTACGATGTTCACTCTTTGGGTATCAGGTACACCAAAAGCCCAGACTTCACCACTACGCAATATGCATGTAAGAAACCTGCCCTTGGCCAGGCGCGGTGGCTCACGCTTATAATCCCAGCACTTTGGGAGGCCGAGGTGGGTGGATCACCTGAGGTCAGGAGTTCAAAACCAGCCTAGCCAACATGGAGAAACCCCGTCTCTACTAAAAATAGAAAAATTAGCCAGACGTGCTGGGCTGCACCTGTAATTCCAGCTACTCGGGAGACTGAGGCAGGAGAGTCTCTTGAACCCAGGAGGCAGAGGTTGCAGTGAGCAGAGATCGTACCACAGCACTCCAGACTAAGAGACAGAGCAAGATTCTGTCTCAAAAAAAAAAAAAAAGAAAGAAAGAAAGAAAGAAAGAAAGAAAAGAGGGTAGTCAGAGGGCACTGACTTCCTATGAGCTTCCTGTCTTGGCAGTGTCTCCACAGAACTCTCTCTGTGTTACATTCTTCCATGTTAGCATGTGGCTCCATGGGATCTGAACTTAGGATGTTTATCCCCCTCCAATCTAAATGGGATTCTCTAACGTTCTGGCAAGTAATTCTAAATTAGTAAAGCCTCACTAAGAAAAATCTGTTTATGAAGAAATTTAATTTTCCCTTATTTCTCACTTTATTAGAGGCATACATAGCATCCTGTTTTTAGGTATGAACTTAAAAGGATACCAGATCACAACTTCCCTGTAATTGAGCTGATAATAAAACAAAGTTTTAACTAATTTAACTAATTAAAAAAAATCCTAGGATCAGCCAAACTTTCTATCCCCAAAGAACCTAATTAAGCTTCAACAAATATTTGCAAACAAACAAATTAACTCTGTAACAACAGCAAATTCACCTGCAGATAATGCACGGCTGACCATTTAATTTTCTCTTCTCAAAAAAATCAAAATGTCCTATATGCTATCTTCAAATCCTATAACTAATGCTGTCGCTTGAAATAGAATCTACATGTTTGCCACCTTACAAAAATTTTGGCTTTACCACTTACCATTACCAATGCCAGATATTCAAGACATCTAAAATACTACTTTTAAAACGCACAAGAGCCAAGAGACTGAGATGACTCAAATGTAATGTGCCGCTCAGTTGTCATCTGGTTATTTGGAGTTCAATTCCAGATTCAATCCTCTCTGAGAAATATAGCATTAAAGAAACCATGTTGGCTGGGCGC
>NW_022167018.1:0-1327 GCF_008728515.1 Papio anubis | reverse complement strand
CCCAGCTCCTGCCTCTCCGTGGCCTCCCCAGCTGCCAGACTTCCTCACGTCAGCCTCTCCAGGCCCAGCTCCTCCTGCCTGCCACTGGCCTCTTGAGGCCCAGCTCCGCTCACGCCTCTGGGTGGCCTTCTCAGGCTGAGGACTTGACCTCCAGTTGGCCTCGCCAGGCGCAGGCTCCTGCCTCCCGAAGGCCTGCACAGGCCCAGCCTCTGCCTCCCAGCGGACTCTCCACGCCCAGCTCTCGCCTGACTGCGGCCTCCCCAGGCCAGAGCTCCTCCTGCCTTTCGGCAGCTCCGCCGGGCCCCGCTCCTGCCTCCCAGTGGCCTCGTTAGGCCCGGCTCATTCGTCACGGGGAACGGCCTTTCCAGGCCCAGCCTGTGCCTTTTGGCGGCCTCTCCAGGCCCCGAACTTCCTCAGGCCGGCCCCTCCAGGCCCAGTTGCGGCCTCCCGGCCTCCCGTCCAGGCCCAGCTCCTCCTGCTGCCGGCTGCGGCCGCGGGCCCAGCCCCAGCCTCACGACAACCTCTTTGGAATCGGCTCCGGCCCAGCTCCCGCTCCGCGGCCTTTGTAGGCCCCAAACGTCCTGAAGCCGGGCCCCACGGTGGCCTCTCCGGGCCCGGCTCCTGCCCTCCGATGGCGTCTCCACGCCCCAGACTTCCTCCAGCCAGCCTCTCCAGGCCCAGCTCCTCCTGCCGGCGGCCTCTGCAGGCCCACGCTGGCCTCGAGTCTCGGCCTCTCCAGGGCTCGCTCCTGCTCCCGGCGGCCCCTGCGGGCCCAACTCGTCGCCCAGTCGGCCTCCGCCGGCCCAGCTCCTGCCTCTCCGCGGCCTCCCCAGCTGCCAGACTTCCTCAGGTCAGCCTCTCCAGGCCCAGCTCCTCCTGCCTGCCACTGGCCTCTTGAGGCCCAGCCCCGCTCACGCCTCTGGGCGGCCTCCTCAGGCCCAGGACTTGACCTCCAGTCGGCCTCGCCAGGCCCAGCCTCCTGCCTCCCGAAGGCCTGCACAGGCCCAGCCTCTGCCTCCCAGCGGACTCTCCACGCCCAGCTCTCGCCTGACTGCGGCCTCCCCAGGCCAGAGCTCCTCCTGCCTTTCGGCAGCTCCGCCGGGCCCCGCTCCTGCCTCCCAGTGGCCTCGTTAGGCCCGGCTCATTCGTCACGAGGAACGGCCTTTCCAGGCCCAGCCTGTGCCTTTTGGCGGCCTCTCCAGGCCCCGAACTTCCTCAGGCCGGCCGCTCCAGGCCCAGTTGCGGCCTCCCGGCCCCCCGTCCAGGACCAGCTCCTGCTGCTCCCGGCTGCGGCCGCGGTCCCAGCCCCGGCGTCACGACAACCTCT
>NW_022167017.1:0-1327 GCF_008728515.1 Papio anubis | reverse complement strand
AAATAAACAATTTACTTTTCCAGGACCCACTGCCTCCCGGCTCCCCCTTTTTTTTTTTTTTCAGATGATCTTGAACCCTTTGTCACGAGTCAGTTGCCAAGAGAAGCCTGTTGGGTTTGAGAGCAGTTCTTGCAGACACAGACCACTTCCTCTGAGAATTCATTTGCTTCCCCAGGATGGAATCCAGTTGGGTCCCTGAACTTGCCGGTCATGTAGGCCGGGGCCTCCATCAATCATACCCTGCACTCCTTTGTGTGTCTAAACAGCACGCCCCACCCCCCAACTGCACAGCAGCCACTTGCATAGCACTCTGGGAGGGCTCTGGGCATGAGCAGTGAGGACTCCAGCAGCAGCTCCCCCAAATAACCACTGCTAATGAGGGTGGCTTGAGAAGCAGCTTGGATGTGCTGGTAAATCTAGTTGCAAAATGAAAGTAAATTTAAAGCCTCAGCACAGCGCTTACTTTGAAGTATTCTTACTCTAGTGTCCTGTGTGGCAGTATTGGAATTGTTCAGTGCTAAGACTCAGAGGAGAAAAGCACGTAGCATCACAGGACTTGGAGCACTGGTGCTGAGGCAACCCTTCATTCATTCCTCGGATGTGTGTTAAGGCCCAGGCCCAGGGCAGGGGTCAGGGATTCTCCTCTCACACAGCGCGCGGGTGGCAGGACCAACACCGGGTCTGATCCCCCAGCTGACAGCACAGGCTGCTAACCCCAGGCCTGGAATCTGTCAGATGCCCTTCCTGTTCTGACTTTACTTAGACAGGCCTCCTGACCTTCCCACAAAGATCATGTGTGACTCTCAAGGGTTCTAGCTGCTTGACAGGTTCCTGAGAAAGTACATGCAATGAGGACAGGGCTTGCAGAGGGAGCACAGACATGCAGAAGGCTCTGTGTGCAGCCCTAGACCTGGGCGCCTTTGTCACCGTCCTCACCCCACCTCCAGGTATGCAGAGAGGGTGCAGGCCTCCTGTGTTGTGGCCCAAGCAGGGCTGTCAGGTCACTGAGAACATTTCCTCCTCCCGCAGGAGACAGAGGTCCAAGGTGCCCTACATCGTACGCCAGTGCATGGAGGAGATCGAGCGCCGAGGCATGGAGGAGGTGGGCATCTACCGCGTGTCCGGAGTGGCCACGGACATCCAGGCACTGAAGGCAGCCTTCGACGTCAGTGAGTGTCGGCCTGCGCAGGACGGGATGGAGGTGTGGGCGGTGGTGTCCACGATGCAATCTCAGAGCGCTCCATGGCCTGGGCATGTCACATCCTTCCCTGTGTCTTTTCTTCATTTACTGTTTTATTATTTTTAAAAAAGAGAAAACAAGAGTTGT
>NW_022167016.1:0-1327 GCF_008728515.1 Papio anubis | reverse complement strand
CTTGGACTTTCTTTTTTATCTTATTTTGCTTTGAAAATCAAATAAAACGTTTCTTAAAAATTTCCTCATATCCTTTTATAGGTATTCTTCATAAGATTCATTAAAACAAAGTAGAGCTTTATTAACTTCATAAAATACATACACAGTCACAGAGATTTGAATTGAAATAGGCAATTTTACCACCAAAAAAGGTGAGCAGAATAAGAATTAGTGAAAGTTCCAGTGTATAAAATGTTCACTATTTGTCAGTCAACAGTATAATATAGGACCTACCAAAATGTAAGACATTGTACAAGCATAAAAATTCATTAAGAGAAGAATAAACCATGGCCCCTGCTTTTAGTTAATATTAGAGAAGACATTCACTCATCACATTAGTACTTACAGAGTAGCCATATATGTTATGTGCTTTGACACACACACATACACACACGCATAACAGTGTATATGTGTAAGCCAACTGCCTAAACTGGTAACAACACTATTATTCCTGGAATCACTGGCATACCCTGGCTCCTCCTCATCCATGGGTGTCCAGCAATAATTAAGAGTCATTCTTTCAGCCTTATCTTCATACTCTCATCTCACCCTGTAGAAGTCAGTATCAGGATCTTATGTGGTAGATGGTTACAAAGAAGGAGAAGGTAACAGAGAACAACAACAACAAAAAAGATGCTGCATGAGGAAGGTTCACAATACAGACAACACTGTCTGTATTGAATGAAATTAAACTATGTGGGTAGTTTAATATAGTTTTTTTGTTTGTTTGTCTGTTTTTGTTTTAGATGGAGTCTCGCTCTGTCACCCAGGCTGGAGTGCAGTGGCACAATCTTGGCTCACTGCAACTTCCACCTCCCAGGTTCAAGCGATTCTCCTGCCTTGGCTTCCTGAGTAGCTGGGACTACAGGTGCGTGCCACCACGCCTGGCTGGTTTTTTTCTTTTATATTTTTGATAGAGACGGGGTTTCACCATTTTAGCCAGGATGGTCTCAATCTCCTGACCTTGTGATCCTCCCGCCTCAGCCTCTCAAAGTGCTGGGATTAAAGGTGTGAGCCACCGCACCCTGCCTAATATAGTTTAATTTCAGACTTTCATCTCCTAAAACATAAGCTTTAGAAGTCTCTTCCAGGGTTTACTCCATGGTCCTAAGTCTTATTACCTCTTTATGCTTGTCAACCTTCCCCTACTGCTTCTTTCTAATGAACACTATCCTGAGCTCTGCCTTGGCCACTGTTTTAATCCTCATCCACATTAGGCTTCTTTTCCCTAATGAATATAACATTTTTCTTAGGCTTCTTTTCCCTAATGAATATAACATTTTTCTTT
>NW_022167015.1:0-1327 GCF_008728515.1 Papio anubis | reverse complement strand
AAGTAGTTAGCCATTTTTTGGCTAGTCAGCCAGCCACCCAGCAACTCGTCCATTCTTCCATTTATCCATGCCCCAATTCATTCCCTTATTCAGTCATTCATTCTACAAAGATTAACTGAACAAACACCACTTACAAGGTTGTTAGTGAGGCTTTCTTGGAAGAATTGTGTTAAGATACAAACTTACAGGGAATTTCTTTCTTGTTTTTGTAGAACATGGGGGAACGTGTGTGGTTGCTTAGTAGATGTTTTGGAGCCAGATACCATCTGGGTTCAAACTCCAACTCAATTCCAGTCCTATCAAGGTGAGATAGTGCTGATAACTCTGATTTTACGTCCACCTAAATCCTCTTCATAAACGGGTTACCTCTCCATCCAGACCTCTCCCTATGTAGCACAAGTCACTAGTTTCCTATCTCCTGCATTAGTATTTACAGTTTCTTTCTGGCTGTAGTGCACACCAACAATCTGGTTTTGCTTCTCAGTACAGAGGATTCTTTATGTTGGCTCTCTCTCTCTCTTTCTCTCTCTCATATGACCCTGTATTTTGAAATATTATATTAAACTTGCATTTATCAATGAATGGGAGGGAATGAAATTTAGAGACAATTTGTCATGTCATTTTGCTAGGCATTTTATATAGACTATCTCACTGTATCCTGACAAGAATCTTTCATAGTAGATATTATTGTCCCCATTTTATAGATGCAGAAAAGTTAGGTCACCTTTTCATGGATACAGTCTGAGATACTAACTTACTTCTCTTTTCTGGCTCCAAAATCTAGCCTTGTTCTAAAATACTTCATTTCCTAGTCTTTATTGATCAAAGCTAGAAAGAACTGCTGATCTGTAATCCCAGTATAGATATGACAACCAATATTTTCTAATGTAAAACATTTCCAGAATTTTTTTTATTTTAGAGACATGCCTAATTTCTGCTAGACTTCTAAGCTACTAAATAGTGATAGTAGCTTAGAGGTATTCAATTATTACCTTTTCCTTCCAATTATATCCCTAGAGATCTAGGAATTGAAAATTGTGAACCATCCTCTATGCCTCCCAGGATTATCTTTTACCAAGGTTTAAACCAATTTACAACTCAATGGCTTTACTTGCCAAAGCAAACTACCAGCAACCACATACATATATGCTTTGTAAATGCAATTAATTCATTAAGTCCTCACAAATATCCTATTTGGTCAGGACTATTTCCCCTGTTTAAGTGAATTTCCCAGGTCACACAGCTAGTAAATTTTACAGCTAATATAGTAGAATAATAGTCTTGTTCCTCCAACAGATTCTGACTTTAAATTTTAAGGCCCAGTATG
>NW_022167014.1:0-1328 GCF_008728515.1 Papio anubis | reverse complement strand
AAAATGCCGGCTGTCCTTATAACTATTGTAACATCCATAGACCCCGTAATTGGGGAGAGAGAAAACAGTTAGACCCTAAGTGGCCCTTCCATCGTAGACGGGATAGAGACTTTTCATATACATAGATAGTTAGAGACCCCTGGAACTCCCGCTGGACCACACCTCAACATGGGGCTGTATACTACTCCCCCTCCTCCACATGGCCTAGCAGTCACCTCTATCTGTGGCGAGGCCTAGTGCAAGTGCTGTCCCTGGTCCACGGGAATATCCAACGACAAGAAAACAGACTAACACAAGACTTACGTCCTTTCTCCTGGTTAAAGTTATTACAAGAAGGATTAGAACTTGCTAACCTTAGAGGACTTCACAGCCTGTCTGGCTGTTTTCTGTGTGCCACTCTAGGGCGTCCACCGCTAACCGCTGTCCCTCTGTCATGGGGATCCTCTACCTTTGCCCAAGCTAACAACCTCCAAAACCTCTCATGTGCCCCTATACCTAAACCCCAGTCAGGAGAAGTTTCCCTACTGTTTCTCAGGAACCAATTCCAGCCTCTGTAGCATCACTGCAACGCCCCCTAATATCACCTTAAGGGCTCCATCAGGCATATTCTTCTGGTGTAATGGAACCTTATCTAAAAACCTACCTAGTCCCTCTGTTAACAACCTACTGTGTCTCCCTGTCACATTAGTTCCCCGGTTGACTCTACTAACTGCTGGCGAGTTCCTAGGGTATACCGGTAACTGGACTAGTGCTGTTATTCACCCAGACCCTAGACCGAGACCTGCACGAGCCATATTCCTCCCCCTCATTGCAGGAATCTCCCTCACCGCATCCTTCATTGTGGCCGGACTGGCGGGGGGAGCCCTAGGTCACACCCTCATAGAAAGTAACAAGTTGTACCAACAATTTGCCGTTGCTATGGAGGAGTCGGCTGAGTCCCTTGCCTCCCTTCAGCGACAGCTCACATCCCTAGCTCAGGTAACCTTGCAGAACCGGAGAGCCCTGGACCTACTCACTGCAGAAAAAGGTGGTACATGTATATTTCTAAAAGAAGACTGTTGTTTCTACATAAATGAATCAGGACTTGTAAAGGACCAGGTCCAACAGTTACGCAAGTTAAGCACTGAAGTAAAAACACGGCAGTTTGCTTCAGCTGCAGACCAATGGTGGAATTCCTCTATGTTTTCTCTGTTAGCCCCCTTCCTTGGACCCCTGCTAAGTCTACTATTTCTGCTTACCGTAGGACCTTGTGTTGTTAACAGAATTTTACAATTTGTTAGGGAGAGATTTGACACTGTACAACTCATGGTCCTCAGAGCCCAATACCA
>NW_022167013.1:0-1328 GCF_008728515.1 Papio anubis | reverse complement strand
AGTTCCTTGTAGATTCTGGATATTAACCTTTTGTCAGATGGACAGATAGTAAAAATTTTCTCCCATTCTGTAGGTTGCCTGTTCACACTGATGATAGTTTATTTTGCTGTGCAGAAGCTCTTTAGTTTAATTAGATCTCGCTTGATTTTGTTGCTGTTGCTTTTGGTGTTTTAGTCATGAAGTCTTTGCCCATGTCTATGTCCTGAATGCTATTTCCTAAGTTTTCTTCCAGGGTTTTTGTGGTTTTAGGTCTTATGTTTAAGTCTTTAATCCATCTTCAGTTAATTTTTGTATAAGGTGTAATGAAGGGGTCCAGTTTCATTTTTCTCCATACGGCTAGCCAGTTTTTCCAACACCCATTTATTAAATAGGAAATCCTTTCCCAATGCTTGGTTTTTGTCAGGTTTTTCAAAGCTCAGATGGTTGTAGATGTGTGGCTTTATTTCTGAGGCCTCTGTTCTGTTCCATTGGTCTATATATCTGTTTTGGTATCAGTACCATGTTGTTTTGGTTACTGTAGCTTTGCAGTATAATTTGAAGTCTGGTAGCGTGATGCCTCCAGTTTGGCTCTTTTTGCTTAGGATTTTCTTGGCTATACAGGCTCTCTTTTGGTTCCACATAAAATTTAAAGTAGTTTTTTCCAATTCTGTGAAGAAAGTCAATGGTAGCTTGATGGGGATAGCATTGAATCTATAAATTACTTTGGACAGTATGGCCATTTTCACGATATTGATTCTTCCTATCCATGAGGATGGAATGTTTTTCCATTTGTTTGTGTCGTCTCTTATTTCCTTGAGCAGTGATTTGTACTTCTTGAAGAGGTGCTTCACATCCCTTCTAAGTTGATTCCTAGGTGTTTTATTCTCTTTGTGGCAATTGTGAATGGGAGTTCACTCGTGATTTGGCTCTCTGTTTCTTTATTATTGGTGCCTAGGATGCTTGTGATTGTTGCACAATGAATTTGTATTCTGAGACTTTGCTGAAGTTGCTTATCAGCTTAAGGAGATTTGAGGCTGAGACGATGAGGTTTTCTAAATGTACAATCACATCATCTCCAAACAGTAACAATTTGACTTCTTCTCTTTCTATTTGAATATGCTAATTTCTTTCTCTTGCCTGACTGACCTCACCAGAACTTCCAATACTATGTTGAATAGGAGTGGTAAGAGAGGGCATACTTTTCTTGTGTCAGTTTTCAAAGGAAAAGCTTCCAACTTTTGCCCATTCAGTATGATATTCGCTATGGGTTTGTCATAAATAGCTCTTATTATTTTGAGATATGTTCCATCAATACCTCGTTTATTTAGAGGTTTTAGCATGAAGAGGTA
>NW_022167012.1:0-42745 GCF_008728515.1 Papio anubis | reverse complement strand
TAACTATACTGTGAAGGAGGTACCATTACCGTCTCCACTTTTGAGACAAGGAAACTGATGCACAGAAAGATTAGTAACTTGATCAAGGCCACACGGTCCATGGCAAGTCCATGATTTGAATTCCTTAATCTAGCTTTACAGTAACAGATTGTACACACTGTCCTACTCTGGTAGCAATACAGATAACCAGCATCTGGTCATCCAGGCAAGACATAGTGTTCTGTTTCGAGGAGAGTTGACACAGTGGTTTCATCACAGAAATGCAATCTCTTAGGGTTCTGCTGAATGGTGAAGCGGCCTCCCCAGCCATGGCCTGTCTGCAAAGCAAGTGAAGCTTCGGCCTCTGTGCTTCTCACTCCCTGGGGCCTTTCGACAGCCCTGGGAGAGACTGTCATGCTATCCTGTGTATTTTTGGTAAAATGTGGGATACTAAGAAGATTTTGTAAAATGTGAAAAAGAATGTGTATTCTTTTTCCTAAAGAGACCGTGACCCACCTTTGTATAAATCTGTGGTTCTCAAGGGATGGGTGCTCTGTGTGGACCAGCAGTTTTGTTGCTGCCCAACAGCTTGTTAGAAATTTCCCAGTCCCTCGTCATGCTCACTTGAACTGAAGCTTTGGGAATGATGTCAGCATCTAGGGTTGACCAAGCCCCCAGGGAATTTTAGAACAAACTTGAGCCTCATTACTCTCCTATGCAAGGCCCCTTCCAAGGCTCTGTAGCTAGTGTTACACTGTAACTTTTTATTCTCTTTCTTACAGGGCACCCCCAAATTGTATAAGCTTCAGGGCCTCCAGCTAGATCTACCTCTGGTCACAGTGTTTAAATGTGCTTGTTTCCCTACCACTGAAGCAGAGCTCATTTCTGTCTGGACAACTTTGTGTCTCATACACATTTTATGATTTGGTTCAAATGTTTGAACTTGACAGTTAACAACATGAAAATGGGGGTTACCCAGAGAGAGAGACTGCTATACACAGCAGGAAGTTAACCTGTGCCAATCAGTCCACCTGTTCTAGGGTCGCTTGCATCGCCCCAGGGCTTAAAGGCAGGCTGTGGCATGGCACCCTTTGAAGTTTAAAGAGGTCCAGAAATAGGGCTTTTGAGAGCTTTGTAACATCTTCAGCAAGATACCAGTGAAAACCAGGCAGCATAAGGGCAGCCACTGTCCCACCCTCACCAGGATATCCAGGCCTCCCAGGCTGAAGGGCTCTGCCTGCCCCATCTAGGAGAAGGTCCTGCGAGCCTCTGCCCAAGTCACCAGCTGTCATGATCTCGTGAAGAACAGAAGCAGGTGGGCAGAATTGCAAAATGTTGTTGCTGCATCCTTGACGGCCCTTTCTCTTTTCTCTCCTGAGGAAACTCAGGCCCAGGAAAAGAAATAAGGGGTTTAGTGACAGAAGAAGTGATGGTGGGGCCAGGTGCGGTGGCTCACTTCTGTAATCCTACCAGCCCTTTGGGAGGCCAAGGTGAGTGGATCATCTGAAGTCAGGAGTTTGAGGGAGCCTGGACAACATGGTGAAGCTTCATCTCTACTAAAAATACGAAAATTAGCTGGGTGTGATGGTGCATGCCTGTAATGCCAGCTACTTAGGAGGCTGAGGCAGGAGAATTGCTTGAAACTGGGAGGCAGAAGTCTCAGTGAGCCGAGATCGTGTCATTGCACTCCAGCCTGTGTGACACAGAGAGACCCTGCCTCAAAAAAAAAAAAAAAAAAAAAAGAAAAAAAAGTGAGTGATGGTGGAACCAGTATAACCAAAAACACCTACCAGCCCCCCATGGGTCTTCCTACCCTATTCTGTTGCCTCTTGGTTAGTACTTAACATCATCCCTTTTCCATTTTTTTTCTTTAGCATCTAGAGTTCAGAGCTGTGTGCTAAGAGTTACCTGAAAGAATGCTCAGTGCAATATTTTTGTATTGTAATAAAAATAAGAAACACCGTGAATATCCCCAAAGAGCAGAGTGTTGCATCTATTATAGGAACCCTTAACATGTGAAGTCATTAAAATAATATAGTCATTAAAATCATGACAGGGAAAGTTGCTAAATGATCAGGCAGAGAATGTTCATGATTGTTGGCTTATTGTTGGTTTAGAGAATGGTTTAGAAATGATTATGCTCAGTTCTATACTGGTTTTGTAAATTTTGTATACAGAAAGAGCAGTGAATATATGTATACTCCAAAATGTTATCAGGGCTATCTTTTAAACATGGTGAGATATTTGGTGATTGTTTTGTTTGTGTGTGTGTGTGTTTTTTTTTTCTTTCTCCAAATAACATACACTAACAAGGTTTTACTTTCTAGTCACAGAAAAGAAATGCCAAACCAGCAAATTGGATGGCAGTGCTATTTTTAGTATTGCACAGACATTTCCTTTAAGTGAGACTTTTCAGTGTGTATCAGTTGAGAGACTGAATATACAAACAGACAATGGCCAGATCGTGTATAAAAATAGAACTCTAACCTACAACCTGAAGCAGCCAGTTCATGAAGCCAAATACAAACCCCTATAGTCATTAGCCCAAGATGGCCAGGGTTTAACCAATAATAGTGCTTTCTTAATATTTGTCCCGCCTTCCAATTTAGGGCCAACTGGAGAAGCCCAACTCCTCATTCCTAACCAATCCTATAGGATACCTGACTTCTAGCGAGCCTGTTTCCAGCTTCCTACACGACCACAGCTTCCATTCAGGGCACATCAAAGCCTCCCCCTTTCCTTCCGCTGTGAGCTTTCTCACCCCTGTACCTGCCCTTGAGTCTCTGCCAAACATGAATGATGGTGGCTGATGCTCTTGTTGTAGCAAGCTCTGAAAAAATAGTCTTTGCGTGTTCTTGTTTTGGTGGTCTTTGTTTATTTCCACACAACTTTTAGTCTTCTGGAAAATAATGTGCTTTAAAAAAAATTCACCATGATACATATGAAAAATCTGATTCCTCAGTTTTGAGAAAATTTTAATCTCAAGCCAAGCACTAAGGCCAAATGGTCCCCAATGGGTTGGCAAGATCAGGGTCCAACTCACCGTGAATGAAATAAACACAGAATTTAAAATTTTATTGTGTTACAATTTCCTAGTAAGGAAAAGCAGTACCAAGAGTAGAGAAATCACAGCTTTTATTAGTAGCATCCATGGGATCCTAATGTTCCCAAATTATTTGCTAGGTCTCATTACAGTGTCCCTCTGGTATTAAATTCAGTTAATAGAAAAATTAATAGCCATTTGATTACCTGGCAAATGAGCTAAGTCTATGGTAGATGTCATACCTGCAAAGGGTTTTATCTTGAACAGGGTCAAACAGTATCAGCTGTACTATGAGCAGTCAGGCTAATACTTTTCACTGTGTAAATGATTATGCACCAGTTGATTGAATGAATCAAACTTTGTTATTAATAAGGGAAACTAAGTATTTGAGGCTTTTTCATCTGGAGAAAGCCAGGACTAACTTCAGAAATTTGGAGAAGACGAATGCCAAACAAATTGGAAGTGTACTGAAATCAGGCGGGAGGGGCGGAGACAGTGTGAATATGAATGAGGAATTCTGGTTAACCAATAGGTTTTCAGAAGACATCTGTAGTGAAATACCCTGATAGAAATAAAACGAGGGTAATTTGACCCCTGTATTAATGAGTGTTTGTGGGTGGTGGTGAGGTGACATACAGAAAAGTCACAAATCCAAGCCATTAAAAAGAATTGATGCATCTATGCTAATGCCAAACAATTGGCTTGCTTATTCAAAATCAGATAGTTTAGTTTTCACTTGTAACACTGATCCTGATGGCTACTTTGTATATGGTAGGCCCATAGTATATGTAACAAATGTGTAAATTCAATACAATGAGCTGGAAATCATAGGGGAATTATACAAAATCAAAAAGTTTTCCCTAAATTCAAGCTGAGTAATACAATGTATGCTGAATGGAGTTTTTCAGTAGGCAGTTTTTTGCTATAGAGGAATACATTATGCTTTTACCATATATTTTAATAAATACTTCCAACTTCAGAATTTGGTGAAAAAAAATTGTAGGAGTATGGCATCCAAGAACAGTTGCAATTCATTTTGTTTTTATGCTGAATTTAAATGTATAAAAAAGATGTATCTGAATGTCTTAAAGGCATAAGCAATAAACCATTAAATAGTCAGAGATGGAAGAAGCTGGCATTGTCAGTAGAGAGCATATTGCAGATGGATGATCGTCACTTTGTCCTTACCTCCAATATCAGAAGAGGTGTATCAGAGGTAAGGTCAACTCCATAGGTAGGTAGTGGGGTGTTGTCATAAGTTTACTGACAGGTCCACCTTATCCAATGAAAGGTGATCACCTTACCCACTTTCTTCGGCAGCTATCTATGGTTCTAGCAATTGTAATTTTTGTTTTTTGAGGGTAAGACAATTATGACAAAGAGTTTCCAGCTTTCCAGTTGACTCTGTTCCACTGGAAGTGGTTGTGGCTGCTTGGAATCCAGTGTTAAGGACTGTAAGATTGTGTCTGGGCTTAGAGCGAACAAGTACAGGTATTGATTGGTAGGGCCTGCAACAGAGAAGAGTTGGGGAGAGTTGTCTTGGACCTCTGGTTTTATTCTCAGGAGCTGCCATACAACGCATGCACTTCAGTTCTTACCTTAACAGTTTAGATCTTTGAATGTCTACAGATGAGTAGAGTCTGCACAGGTTAGGTATGTTTGGATAGAGTTTGAAGAAAAGATTCTGTTGCTAGACACTGCTACAGTGAGGAAAATGGGTCTACTTTAAGTTTTGGCAGCAGGGAAAGTGGGATTCCTGGTCAATTGAGTGGGAATTAGAAAAGCACCTGGAATGATGGTGGAAGAGAGGGGAGTTTATTGAAGGCAAGTGCTTCCCAAAGAAGAGCTTACATGGTCATCATTTTGCCAACCCTGGATCCATCATCCTTTCTAAAATTGATGCTTAAATGCTCAGGTTTCCCAGCTCCAAGGGGGCAGACCTCTCTGTCATACCCCCTACTCCGAAATGTTTTATTTCCCTGTGTTCTCAGTGCAGTCTGAGCAGATCTTTCTTTAGAGCTCTTAAAGAGGAACAAAGACATTTTTGGGTAATGAAAACTAGATGCAAGCAAGTGGAAGATGGCATGCTGTAGATATCATTCTGGGAACCGCTGAAGGCAAAACTGTAGGTATTGATTTTCAAGTAGAAAATTAGGTGGGGAAGATCATCTTTCAAAGTTGGCTAAAAAATAAACTTGTCCATTCTAAGTCCTAATTAAGATACTCTGTCAGAATACAAAAAAAGGACTGTATATAATATCACTGGGGGCAATGAAAACCCTAGGTTTCTTTTGCATTTGATAGGATGTCATGAATCAAAAAAGTTGCCATTTATTATTATTTTTTTAAACTGAGGCTGGAAAATAATACGAGAAGCTTTTCTCATTAGGCTATGTCTAAGTGACCTTCCTGGTCTTACTCCATATCATAGTTAGAGTAAAATTCATGGATCGATGTGGTTTCTGAGACAGGAGGTTACATTTCATGTTGATGGGACTCAGGTTTACTTTATCATAGATGTTTAAGAGGTGCTACGTGTTAAATTCGATGATTGATAAACTATCGTATAATTTATTTAGTTTTCAATCTAGAAAATTTAGAATAAAATATATTAAGAAAGTACTAAACTTTGCCCCATTTTCCTTTTTCCCCCCCAAATAAAAGAATACTGTACCAATTAATGGTCCCTGGCTACATATGGATGCAATATGGGTCTGAGAATGCCTGATGACAGAAAGCAGAGTTGTAATCTATTCCAAATGAACCATCATCTGGATATTTGAAATGCCATGCTGTAAACAGTGTTCCCTTGTCTTATAGGATGTTATGTAGAGTTGAATGCAGATGAAAGCCCAAATTTATATCATGAAGCAAAGCATAAAATGAACGTTAACCTTCTAAGTGCTCCTTTTTTTCATTGTCAGATTCTGTTAACCGCCTGTCTTCTAATAGCAGTGCAACTTACGTCTTTAATGCTTTGGCCATTTGGTGACCCTCATCATTTCTCTCTCTCTGTCTCTCGAAGAAGGGGGTGAGAACTTTAGAATTCAAAGGGACTTTGGAAATCCTTTAGTCTACCCAACCTTACCTTATAAATAAATAAAGTAAGGTACAGAGAATGTATATTGTCCTCTGGCTTGGTAGGTAGCATATAAACCAGGAATTTAGTCTACTGGTTCCTGGGACAGAGTAATTTGCATGTTGCTGTAGGACCTTTCAGCAAAGATCTTTCTTGCCCTGTAATAGGCCTATAGCCAGGGGAGGACTGATTTCATCAGCTTATCCTCATAAACCAGACTAGGGACACAGAATTAACAATTTAATTATGTAGACTTCATTCATTCATTCATTTAGAATAGATTTATTTTCCTTAACCTCTTATTGAAAAGATATACATGCTCAGTGTAAAGAATATCAGCCGTATAGAAATACATATGTAAAGGGAAAAAATTTATCCTTTTTCCACTGCCTCGCACTTCCCAGAGATATTTGCTCATGGGAACATACTGTATATCCTTTCAGACATTTTCTATGCATAGGAAAAATATGTGTTATAGTATGTAATGGAGTTTATCCATAAGCAGTTGTTAAAAATGGGAAGTATATTGACATATTTTTCTGAACTTTTCCTTTTTATCTTTTTCCACTTGATAATATCAGACTTTTCTACATCTTATTTATCTAATTTGCTCTTATTATCAAGTACATGTGTGTATACACTATATATTTATAGATATGTAGCAATCCATAGCTTGCAAAGGGTATGGGTGTTTATTTAACCATTTCTCTGTTGATGAGCATCTACGTAGCTCCCAATTTTCATTGCTGAAAACAGTAATACAACAAGTATCTCTTTGCGTGCTTATGCCAATAGCTCTATAGGACATATCCCTGGAAGGGAAATTTCTGAGTCCTTCAACTTATATTTATTAACAATTGTGTGCAAAGTCCTAGGAGGGCTATAAACAGGAGACCATATTTTCAGGTAAAGAAATGTTTCCTGTTCTCATGAAGCTTGCAGTTTAGAGAGCAAGAAATGTATACAAATATGGATTTCCAGTAGAAAATCATGAGTGCTCTACAGAAAACACAGAGGAACCACAATGGGTGGATGAAAACACCTTGACTTTCTAACCCAGCTGGTGCAAAGTGATAATTACTTAGAATTGGTGATCTCAGTGGGAATACACTGAAAATTTCCAAATAAAGTGATTTGCCAATGTCAAGATGATTGAGTTGCGGCATATGGGAATGGACAAAATGATTTGTTTATTGAAAGAGGTACACAAGTGTCTAGAAAGCATAATCGGTTTTGAACTTGTAGGAAGTATTTATATTTGTGAAGGAGAGAATTGTTGTGACTTAAGAGATAATATAAACTGGAAGAAATTTTGTTTCATAGATCTTCCCTCAGTGTTTGATGTAAGAAAGGTTTTTACTTTGGTTTGAGGCTAATATGCTTTAGTTTTCAACTTCATATGTATGCAAATTTAGCTATAGGTAGCCTTTGCTTGAATCTGGACCATTTTGGTAAATCATGTGTTTGTCTTTGGTGTAGTAGATTTTAAGAGAGAACATGTCTGTTTTTTTCTTTTTTCAATTATAACCCCAGCCTGGATTTTTCTAGCAGAGCTTTTTCTCAACCTTCACCAACCTTAGTGAAAACATCCTCCTCCTTCAGGATCATACAATAGTATGTAGGTTTTGGGGCTTGAAAATCTATTCAAGCATAAAAATATTCATTTGGAGATGATGGTTATAGTCATGTGCTCTAATATCTTTTCAGGTGAGAAATTCAGTGGGAAAAATTCTTGTTTCTGTCTATTTCAAGTGAGAAATTTAGTGGGAAAAAAATTTATATTCTTCTTGAGTTTGATGATTAACAAAAATTCCTTCAGTAAAACCTCAGAATCCTCTTTTCCTCCATTTAGCTTCCTGGTGTTGAAGTTGTTTCATCTACTATGCAATACAAGCCTAACCCCCACTTGTAACACTCAGCAAATTGGACATTCCAATCATTGCACAGTGAAATCCCACAGAATAGCAGGGGAAGGTAGTCAGGAAGAGACTGATGTTAGGACAGAATAAATGGCAATTTTCAGAGGCAAAACTGGGAGAACCGGAAAACATTTTCACCATTTGAAATATTTCTCAACTCCTGGAAATAAGGGGGCAACACCCCAAATCACTGGCAACTAGATCCTACTTGAGAGATAAAACCTAGAGCAAACAGACTTGCATTCCAAGGGATGCAAAGCAGCCAGCCCTGTTGGAAAGTTCCCTTAGATCTGTATGTCATCAGACATTGAAGGAAGCTCCCTAAGAGCCTGAGTGCGACCAGCAATGACCACAAAAAATAATTTTATCTTTCACAGGTGTCAGAACTTCGAACAAAGGACTGTTCATAAATGATGAAAGCCTCTCGGCTCGGCCCCCACCTCCCCACCCCAGTCCATTCCCCTTTTAAAGTCAGCTTTAGTGGTTTAAAGCCGTGCTGGTAATTTTCAAGTTAAGAAAGCATTTTGATAGGGATAAACATGGTGCAGTTATGTTACTTATTGATCATCAGAAATATTAAAAAATTAGGCACAATTGGCTTTCAATGGGATTTGACTACTACATCATAGTGAAACATATTCTAGAAATTTTTAAAAATTATAATTGTTTCATTATTTAAAGTAGTAATGAAAACCATTTGGGATGGTCATGGGTTAGGACACAGTGGGCTTAGAATCAAGTAAACCTGAGCTCAGGTCTTACCTCTGCGCTTACCAGATTTGAAAGCATGCACAATTTCACTTTTCTGTGACTTCCTGTGACTCAGTTTCTCCAGATGTAAAGTGAGACTGATAATAGAAACTTACATATAAGTTTAATAGGAGTAATAAATGAGAAGATTGACAGCATGTGCCTAGCACAATGCTTAGGTATTATACATATCACAACTCGTACCAGCAGTGATTCATGTTATGCCTTAAATATCCATTCTATAAAGATATTACTTAATATTATGTGCCAGAATTAACAGCCTTTAAACCAATAGGACTAATTATTGTTGTTTAGTTTTCATAAAATCCACTTTATAACAAAGTGTTTTTAAAATGAAAATTAATAATTTGGGCTAATAAGTAGGCATCAATATACCAATTGAGCACAGATTTTCAAAGTCATTTGATTTTTCCTCCTTCATTCAACATCTCTCTGATGATACAGAGGACATGACCAAATTCTACTATGTGCTGGATCATCATAAATCTCAAATCTCATTATCATCCATGGAAGACAATTCTGAGAATTTGAAGCCTAGTGTTTTAAAGGGGCTGACATGATACTTGGTTCGTGGTAAGCACTTAATAATGTAAATTATTTTTATTATCCCAAATCTGTACTTTTCTGGTATTGACTCTGTGTTGACTTACTCTGGCAGATGTCCCTTGCAAGGGTCTACAAGCCAATTATCTTGTGAGTGCTTTGTCTACACAGAATGTAGTTTAAGGACAGGAACTGTGTCTTCTGTACCTAGCAAGATAATGGTTCCCAGTAAGCATCAAGCATCTAGCACAGTAGTTGGCACACAGTAGTCTCTTAGTTAATCAGAATCTCTTTTTTCACCTTGGAATGGTGTTATTGCTCATTGAACACCTCTTCAGTTGGGAAATATGGTGATATACATTCTTCATTAGTTTTGTGCTGTACCAGGACTTTCCTTCTATATTTCCTCACCTCTAGTTAATAAACTAGGATTCTTGGAAGCCAGGGGACAACCTGAAAGCATCAGGACAGCAAAAACTGGACCTGCCAATGGCCTCATGGTGATTGGCTACAGAAAAGTGCGTGATGCTAGAGTGGCAGGTATTGCTAGGCTGCCAAGGAGGATGCTGGGGGCAGACATTTTATTTATTGCTTGCATCTCAGATTGTGTCCCTCAGTTAGAAGGTTAATTAATTAATTGTTGAGCATTGCACTGTAACAGGAAAGTATAGAGATAGAAAGTATGGCAATGTTGAGGAAAAGTATTCTTCATTTAAGAGAAGGAGATGGATGGGTTCAAGTGATGTGCTTGCTATTACAAATCACAGAGAGAAAAGGGATTGTTGAGAGTCGAAAATGGATAAGTATTCTGGAGTTAGTGAGGGGGGTACTGGAGAAATGAAAGTATGAAGGAAAGCTAGACAAGACTCATTAGAAGCTGAGTACAGCTAAGCCACAACAACTGGAGTGATCAGCAGAGGGTTAGGAAGTTACACAGTATGGCATCTTCACACTCTCCAGGTCTCCAATCATTCCTGTTGGAGATCAATATGTCAAAGACTAGATGTATTAGTCTGTTTTCATGCGCTGATAAAGACATACATGAGGTTGGGCAGTTTACAAAGGAAAGAGGTTTAATAGAGAACTCACAGTTCTACATGGCTGGGGAAGCCTCACAATCATGGCAGAAGACAATGAGGAGCAAGTCACATCTTACATGGATGGCAGCAGGATAAGAGAGCTTGTGCAGGGAACTTCTCCTTTTCAGAAACATCAGATCTCATGACACTCATTCGCTATCATGACAACAGCGCCGGAAAGACCCTCCCCCATAATTTAATCACCTCCCACCAGATTTCTCCCATGACACGTGGGAAATGTGGGAGTTACAATTCAACATGAGATTTGCATGGGGACACAGCCAAACCATGTCACTAGGGTATGAACAGGTGAATCATATCACACATCTTCATCATGAATAGGTATTCCAGCTCCCTTTTTCTTCTTGGCTCCCATCTTTGTCACACTACTTCAAGCCATTGTAATGTTTAGCTGGACAACGTAAAAAAAAAAGAGAGAGAGAGTATATAAATGAACCAGGAGAATCAGAAAGGGATGATGGGGAAGGAAGGGAAAAGAGTAAGCAAAAGAAGGAATCCTTCCTCTTCCAGGTATCTGTAAGCAGTTCAGAGGCTGGTTGGCTCTATCTCGGGTTTCCTTCATTAATTCATTGGTTGCATCACCCAAGGGAAGGAATCATGGCAGCATCTTTTTTTCTTACCCTCTGTGATTATTTTTAAAGTAGTGCTTCCCGTTTTCTTCTGCAGCCCTGAGCCTTGTCTCTTTGGTTGCTTTTCTTTCTGTGACCCTCCTTCTCTCTCTGCTGGATGTCCCTGCACTCCCATGCCTCGCCTCCCTCTCCTGCTGCCTCTGCCTTCTGCCCATCCTGTTGCATTCACCTCCTGTCCTCCCCCATACAGGCTCTTGGCAACTTTGGAGTGCAAGAGGGCAACTCAACAGGTTTCTAATTTTTCAGCCTCGAGAGTGTGTCTCTCCGTCCCTGGTTAAGAGTAGGCAAAGGTTGTGGAGATGGGGTGGAGAGTCAGGATGGAATGATGACAGTTGCAGCGAGCCCACCAGTGCCAGCAGGAGGAAAATGTTAGCCTGCCATTTCTGGATGCTGCGGAGCATATGGAAAGCCTGGGATTGTTGTCGGCAGCCCAGATCGGGGCTGTGCCATCCCGGCAGCTTTATTGTGGTTTTTTTAAAGAAAGCATTTCAGTGAACTCCCTTACCTGTGATTGTCAGAGGAAATGCCTCAAATACTGGTTGTCTATAGTTTTCCATGTTCCTGAATATATATCTGAGTATCATTATTAAAGGCTGCATTGTGTTCCATTGTGTAAATGTACTCTGTGATTTACCTAATAGGACCTTAATTTTTGGACATTTGGTTTGTTTTCTTTTTTCATTTTTTTTTTTACAGTTTCTAAACAATGATATGGTGACCATCCTTTTTCATACATTTACACCTTAGGAAATTACCTCGTTAGCAAGGTAATTGTTAGATTAAAGAATACATATATTCTCAGGACTTTTGATACATAATACTAACCTGGTTGCTAGAAAACCTACACCAATTAATACCAATTCATATTTCCCCAATGCTATATGACAGATCACAAAATCAAGGCAAAGTATCTTATTATTATTATTATTATTATTTATTAATTTATTTGTTTTTGAGAAGGAATCTCGCTCTATCACCCAGGTTGGAGTGCAGTGGCGCTATCTTGGTCACTGCAATCTTTGCCTCCCAGGTTCAAGCAATTTTCTCGCCTCGGCTTCCTAAGTAGCTGGGATTACAGGCATGTGCCCGTCCACCCAGCTAATTGTTTTTTGTATTTTTATTAGAGACAGGGTTTTGCCATGTTGGCCAGGCTGGTCTCGAACTCCAGGCCTCATGTGATCCACCCACCTTGGCCTCCCAAATTGCTAGGATTACAGTGCCTGGCCCAAAAATATCTTACTTATATGTGTAAGTACATGGAGCGTAGCCCCTGGTTCTGCCATGTATATACTTACGTACTTGTGTAGGAAATAGTGTGAAAGATAAACACCAGAATGTTGACAATGGTCATTTTTGGGTACTAGGATTTTAGGACTTTAGGTTTTTTTGGGGGAAGATAGTGATATTATTTTCTATTCTTCAACTATAAACATTTACCACTTTTGTTATTAAAAATTTAATTCTGTAGTTCTCTCTAAGACTGGATGTCCATAAGAGAAAATAATGCCCTATTTAATCCTAGTTAATCTGTTTCTATTTCCTTTCTTCTTTATAGACGAATGGACTATTAGGTCCATAAGGGATCTTAAGGTTAATCTGGTTCAACATCATCAATGCACTGTTGTGGAAATTGAGTCTTCAGAAGATGGCTTGCATTGCTTATGTTCACAAGGCTGGCCCGTGGCAAAACTAGGGCCAGAATCCAATGATGTTCTTAACTCCTTGTTTATTGAGTTTTACAAAAATACTCTTTGATAGGGTTTGGATCTGCGTCTCTGCCCAAATCTCATGTTCAATTTTAACCCCCAATGTTGGAGGTGGGCCCTGGTGGGCGGTGACTGGATCATGGGCTCGGATCCCTTCTGAATGGTTTAGCACCATCCTCTTGGTGCTGTTCTAGTGACAGAGTTCTCATGAGATCTGGTCGTTTAAAAGAGGGTGGCACCTTCCACCATCTCTCTGTCTTCCTCCTGTTTCAGCCATGTGAAGATACCTGCTCCCGCTTTGCCTTCTGCAGTGAGTGGAAGCTCCCTGAGGCCTCACTAGAAGCAGATGCTGCTATGCTTCCTATACAGCCTACATAACTGTGAGCCAGTTAAACTTCTTTTCTTATAAATTACCCAGCCTCAGGTATTTATTTCTAGCAACGTAAGAATGGACTAATACACTTTTCCTCCTGCTGTAAAAAATAACTAATTTGCCTTTATTTACTTCACATTTTAGAATTATTCATACTAACTAATGATTAACTAACATAGAAATAAGTAAACATATTTGGAGATCCAGAAATGAGTTCTTAGCTTTCCCTAAGGGAAGATGCAGATGCCCCCTGATTTAGTAAGTGCTCATTTAAAACATTTGTTAATCAAAACTCTAGGAAGAACATTAAGAATCAGAAGACAGACCACTGCACATTTAATATTGGTGTTCCTTTTTCTCTTTGGCTTGTTTTCTTTTGAATTTTTCTGTTCTTTGTTACGTGTACTAAATTAAAAAAAAAACACACAAAACTTCACATTGTCTCTTTAGGAAAGTCATTTTAGATTACAGAGAACTGTCTTCAAGTCTTGAGAATGCCTGAATAAGCCCCTCTGCAGTTTAGTAGGAAAATAAGGGGGTGAAATTGGTACTTCCTGGGAGGACAGATGTGTGAG
Organism: Papio anubis; assembly: GCF_008728515.1. Taxonomy (NCBI): domain Eukaryota; kingdom Metazoa; phylum Chordata; class Mammalia; order Primates; family Cercopithecidae; genus Papio; species Papio anubis. The sequence goes on along the minus strand of NW_022167012.1, from coordinate 29,028 downwards.
CAGGGGAAACTCTAATTTTACAGGTAACACCACATGGTACATGGAGGCTTCAAATTAAAGAACTGAATAATAGAGATGTTAAAATTGCAGAAACAACGATACTGAATTCTGAAATGCGCAGAGTTGCTAAACATTTGAATAGTAGATGCCCCAAACTGGGCTCTAGCTCCACACAAACTAGAAGCAACAATACAGTTGATTGTATTCTCTGTACCTCCATGTGACTAGAAAATACAGCGAGATCCTGGGAAAACGAGTCCTTCTTCTTAAGGTGTTTGCTAGCTGGTGGTGAGCTAGCCACCACCTGAGAGCTTCGGCTCCAGATCAATTTACCTGTGACCTTACAGAAACATTGACTTTAGGTGGACAAGGTGGGTATGGCGATTACTGTGGCTTTTCCCAATTTGGCATATGCACTTTCTCTACTAATGACACAGCAAGTGTTTGGATGGGAATTGATGTCCGTCAGTTGAACAAAATTCACATATGTACATAAATATTTATATACAAAAATAATATACAATAGATACAAACTATGCATACAAAATATATATAAATATGTATATACTTTACATCTAATATACATTTAAATAAATCCATAACAAATAAATATATAACATATTTAATATATTTATATATTTAATATAATTGAGAAATAATTAAAAACATTGAAATAACTATATATTATGTGTATACACTATATATAGAAAGAAAAAGAGAGAGATTCTCTCATTATCTAGAGAGACTCTTTTTATATAGTAACTTCCTGAAAATCAATGTAATGTAATACAACAGGAATAAAAATACCCAATGAAAATTTTTCTTTCTTGTGGTTGATATAGATTGGAAAGCAATGTTACTGACATTAAAAAAATAATAAACATCATTAAAAAAAACTGAGTAGGAGATCTGTGGCTCCTTAGATTTGAGAGTTTCCAGTGTCACCCCCAGTCCCTCTTTGTTCCTCATCCTGGGCCTGACTGGGTGTTATCACCTTCAGGGGAACAGCTGGGTCATCATGAAAGGGTGTTAATCTCCTAGGATCTTTGCCTAACACCTTATTGACAGCGCAAGTCAGGGTGGCCTACTTTGATTTTTGTAAATCTGACTTGACAAAATTCCTTTTAGACTTTATACTCATTTAAAAAATATTGTCTCTGCAATTTCCCAAGCAGGGCATATAATGATAACTATTCTGAATGACCTAGCATAGTTGCATGATAACCGTTTCTTTTTCCTGGGAGGCATTCTGCCCTGCTGTGGACTCCTTTCTACATAAATCAGCAAAGACTTAGGTTCGTATGTAGAAAAAACACTAACACACAACTAATGGATTATAGACAGCCCTAGACATTGAACAGAGAAGCTAGGTGCTCTGCCAGTTGAAGATTTTAGTGTTATTTACTGAGAGTTTTCAGCTGGAGTGGAATTAGTGCAGCTAGTTCCAGATTCTCCACTATACTCCTGCCTGGCTTTGGGCTTCCCTAGATTGGGCCTGTTCTGGGATCAGAACCAATCAATCAATCAACCGGCAAATGCTGATTAAGTGTCTTCCAATTCTGATGATGTGCTGGTGCAAGGAACAGTGCTGGGCTTGCTGGGGAAGCAAGCATGTGCATACGATGTGCATAACAGATACCCTGCCTGCAAGAATCATCCAGAAGGGAAGCGTTTTACTGAGAACTAGACCATGGGTCAGTGGGCAATCAGTTATGGCGCCAGGTCATGTGACTTGGCCGGACTCATCAGGAGGGAGGCATATAAGGGATGTGATAAGGGAATGTCCAGTGAGGGGAAGAGCATTTAAACCTGGCCTTGAAAGGCTAACCATGGGATAAGAACATTTCAAGCAGACAATAAAGATTTAGGCTGTAAAACCTTAATTCATTTATGGGCAGGGCAGGCAAGTGGAGTGATCAACTGTCATGGTTTGCCTGGCCCTCAGTGGGTTCCTGGCTCATGGAACTGTCAGTGCTAAAACTTGCAAAGCCTCAGGAAAACTGAGATGAGTTGATTATTCTCAGCAAGGTGAGAATAAAAAAGAAGGTTGCAGCCAGACTGGGGAGTCATGGTCCCTGTTCATGGACAGGGGGCATTGCTCTTCCTTGTGGGATGTGTAAGGAAATCTGCAGGCACTCACAGAAGCCATCTTCAGAAACTCATGTGACCAATATGCTTTGAGCCTTAGCTCATGGCCCAGGAGTGTTTAGGGTGCATCAGGTCCACCAGAAAGGGCAGCCTGCTGGTTTAAATAAAAGGGGGGAAAATCCCTACATGGAGCTTGCAATCTAGCCGATGAAATAGGGTGAGTGAGCCCTGAACTGTTTCAGCATTAAAAAAGAAACAACACTGATCAGGTTTAGTGTTAGTTTGTGCTTTGCACACAATTAGATTTTGGGCTGGGGCTAATTGGACTGAATTGCAGCAGGAGAGGAGGTGTTGGGATGTTAAGGATGTTGGGAGATAGGGCTTAGCCTGGGCCTTGTAGTAGGAGAGGTGGAGAGAGACATTGATGGGGAGGGAGAACCTGAATTTAGGCCAGGATTCCAACTGTCCATTGCAAGAGAAAGTGTTCCTTCTGAATAATAAGGGGGAAACTTGACCTGGAAATTCAGATGGAAGTTCGAGGTTACGAGAGGCCAGCATTTCCTGGAGGGTGCTGTCCAGGTGACTAGGGCTCTAGAAGTTCTTAGAAAGAGAAAGCATTTCATGAGGTACTCAGTCTGGGAAACACTGCATACTGTCTTCTCCTTGTGGAGATTCGCAAATAACACAAACACATTAAAGGCTCAGAGAAGGCCTGCAGTAAAGAACATTTCCAATACAACACTGTATTTCCAGCACAGATGGCCACAAAGCCCCTTTTGTTGAAAGACTCGCCAAGGCAGGGCATTTGTTAATATTTTGTGAAAGAAGAATTATTTAATTTTAAAAATAGAGACAGGGTCTTGCTATGTTGCCCAGCCTGGTCTCGAACTCCTGGACTCAAGAAATCTTCCTCAGCCTCTCAAAGTCCTGGGATTACAGGCATGAGCCACTGCACCCTGCCAGGAAGAATTCTTTGGGAAGCACTAGAACTCTGGAATGCTTTACTATAGATATGAATGAGTGATTTTTTTAATACAAAAGTCACATTAGTATTAATTAGTTTTGATGCATTTTAGAAAATATAGAGTTTAGAAAGCTTGCCCTAATAATGGTTGGAAAACACACTGGAGGAGGTACTTTGACAGCAAGTGCTGCAGAGGGAAAGGTGTAACTGAGTTCAAATTTGCTGCTTATTGCCTGTGAGTCAAGCCTCACAGGTTTGCATGGTTTGATTAAAATATGGCTTTAAAGATCTTGGCGCAAAGCCTAGCACATGGTAAGCACTCACTGTATGGAAGCTATTATATTATTTTCATTTTATTATGATAAATTGGGTCTGACTAGGTCAAGTCATCAAAGTTTGGCCCACCCATGGGATTTGTAGACTTTTGCAGAGCTGTGCCTCCTTCCCTCCCCAGACAAAATCCATCACGTCAGCAGTTGCAGGGCACCCTGGTTCCCTCTCCGAATGAACTGTTAAATGACTAAGCTGGCTCCCAGCAGAGGCAGAGCCCAGCAATATGTGGCCTGTAATCTGTCAGATGATACAGCAACAGGCCCAGTGAGGGGCCCAACACACCCCCCAGGAGAGAGGAGTCTCTCACTGCATGTGACGTGGAAGACGCCGAAGCGGTGAGGCCCGCACCATATGCTTCGGGCCTGCCAAGGGAGAGTAAACAGCACTGGAAGCCTGGCACAGAGCTCTGGCTGGAACGTCCACCAACATCGGTCAGGCACTCTCATGGCATCCTCCTGGATACAGGCTTTTGCTTTTGTTTTTAATTTTGGAACAGTGAAGCTGAAAGTGAGGAGTGAGGACAAGGAGAAGACCCCTTTGCTCCTGTTCATTCAAACAGCCTCGCTTCATTTTGAAATTGGCAGGCGGCAGTGCGGGGCTGTGGCTGGTCCTGTACACCACCTGTTGCCTCCAAAGTCACTGTGCCTCTCTGGCTTTCTTTACCCACATCCTGTAAAACACCAGGTAAGCACAGTCCCCTGGGGTAGGGGTAAGGGGCATGTATTTTTACAAAGGAGGTTTTTAAGGGGCAGGAGGGGGCAGGCAGATTTGGCATGTAGAACAGAGTTGAACTCCATCTCTTTGTTCTTGAGATGTTTTGCTAATCCCGCTGCTGTCATAGTAGAGCGAGTGTAGAATTGGTCTTTCAAATGGGACAATTTTAAGGTTGAAAGAATATGCTATTTAGTCATATCACATTGGGACAATGAGCTTAGATCAAGTGTCCCAGGCAAACCAGAGTGTATGGCCCCTGTTATGTGCTGAATTATGCCACCCTCACCCAAATTCATATGTTGCTGTCCCAATCCTCAGTACTTTAGGATATGCCTGTATTTGGAACAAGGCCTTTAAAGAAGTGATTAAGTTAAAATGAGGCTAAGGTGGGTCCTAATCCAATCTGACTAGTGTCCTTGTACAAAGAGGCAATTTGGACGCACAGAGATACCAGGGATGTGTGCACCATGTGAGGACCCAGCCAGAAGGTTACCATTTGCAGGCCAAGGAGAGAAGCCTCAGGAAAACTCCAGCCTTGCTGATACCTTGATCTTGAACTTCCAGCCTCCAGAACTGTGAGAAATAAAGTTGTATTGGTTAGACCCCATCCAGTTTGTGTTATTTTGTTATGACAGCACTAGCTGACTAATATAATCACCTATTTCCTTCAACTTTCCTTATCTATGAAAATCGAGAGAATCATGCCTACCACTCTGGATTAAATTAGGTAATATATACAATGTCTGTCACATTGCACAGTACTATAATGCAATGTGTATGCACCTTGGCAGAGATACGTCTACTTAAGGCTACATCCTGAAAGTTCTTCATTCTACCAATTCCTGGCAATGCACTGGGATTTGATTATAATACAGACAGTAAATATCCATCAATCCCATATAACTCTTGAAAATGATAGGTAGCTTGAAGGGTTTTTTCTTCTAGGGTTTTTATGGTTTTGGGTTTTACATTTAAGTCTTTAATCCATCTTGAGTTAATTTTTGTGTAAGATGTAAGGAAAGGGTCCAGTTTCCGTTTTCTGTGTATGACTAGCCAGTTTTTCCAGCACCATTTATTAAATAGGTAATCCTTTCCCCGTTGCTTGTTTTTGCTAGGTTTGTCAAAGATCAGTTGGTTGTAGATATGTGGTGTTATTCCTGAGGTGTCTGTTCTGTTCCATTGGGTTACATACCTGTTTTGGTACCAGTACCATGCTGTTTTGGTTACTGTAGCCTTGTGGCATAGTTGGAAGTCAGGTAGTGCGATACCTCCAGCTTTGTTCTTTTTGCTTAGGATTGTCTTGCGATAGGGGCTCTTTTTTGGTTCCATATGAAATTTAAAGTAGTTTTTTCTAATTCTGCCATGAAAGTCACTGGTAGCTTGATGGGAATAGCATTGAATCCGTAAATTACTTTGGGCCGTATGGCCATTTTCACAGTATTGATTTTTCCTATTCATGAGCATGGAATGTTTTTTCATTTGTGTCCTCTCTTATTTCCTTGAGCAGTGGTTTGTAGTTCTCCTTGAAGAGGTCCTTCACATCCCTTAAAGGGCCTTTTAACTTCAAATTTAAGGTAGAAAAAGAGATTATTTGTGAATGATTAAACTCAAACTCTGAAATGTGCACTAGAAATGCAGTTTACTATAATAAGGTTAATTTGAATATAATCCCATGCAGAGAATATTCAGTGAAGCACAATGACGTTCTGACAGGCTTTCCTGGTCAAGGCTGCAAGGCCATGGTTTCTGGTTGGGGCTCATCCGCATGACTCATCTCCTTGTGTTGCCTACCTTCCCCTGACCCTCTCCTTAACCCCACCCACCTGTGGCGAGACCTTTCCTTTCTGTATCCTGACTCTGGTGACTCTCTGTGGATGTTTTCAGCCTCTGACTGCCAGGCCTCAGAGCTCAGTCTGTGACTGAGTTTGGCGGGTTCTCAAAAAACATCTCTACCTTCCACCCTCCATTGGTGGAGGATGGAGGCTCCTTACAATAGGAGAGGGAGGGAGCTTTCTCTCCACTAGGGCTGGGTTCTCTGCATCTCTGCCCTCTATCCTGGGTACTCTCAGTTCTTTCTCCTTGGGACCCATGGATCTTTTCTGCATGGAACTTGCATGGGGCGAACACTGGCAGAGGCATCCCGCATATCCCTCCTGGCTAGAGGCCTCAGGAGGATCTTGGGGGCATTTCCTACCAAACCAACATCAGGAAGAAAGCTCCACTGAGCAGTGCTTAGGCAGCAGCAGGCGCTCAGCTCATGGTGGCATTTTCTCCCAGGCAGCTCTCGTGGGAATTACTCCAAGGCTGTCAACCTTCACTCTTCTGGTCTGAGGCAGAAAGAAGGCATTGCTCTTCCTTGTGAAATGTGTAAGGAAATCTGCAGGGACTCACAGAGGCCATCTTTAGGCACTCATGTGACCAATATACTTTGAGCCTTAACTCATGGCCCAGGAGTGTTTAGGGTGCATCGGGTCCACCAGAAGGGGCAGCAAGGACAAGGCAGTGGTCAAGCTAAGGCCTGAAGACTTGGGCCTGGATTCAAGTTCTTCTTCCCCTCGTTAGTTTTCTCCTCTAGGCTTTGATTTTATGTTCATCAGTACAGGGCAACAGTAAGGGCAACACCGGTGAGGAATTAAGGTGAGGAATTAATGTGTCATGCTCAGGACCCATGTGGCACTCAGAGTGGCTGGTCAGAGGGGGCCAGCAGGTGAGGTCCAGGATGAGAGGTCAGAGGGGCAACAAGTGGCTGGACCAGGCAGGGCCTTGGGCAAGTGAAAGGACTTTGACTGTCGCTCTGTGTGACGTAAGTCAAGGTCTGACTTACATTTTGCAAAGATCACTTTGGCCAGGTGCAGTGTAACCCTAGCACTTTGAGAGGCCAAGGCGGGAGGATGGCTTGAACCCAGGAGTTCAAGACCAGCCTGGGGAGCATGGCAAGACCCCATCTCTATTAAAAAAAATAAAAAATTAGTTGGGTGTAGTGGCACACACCTGTAATCCCAGCTTCTTGGGAGGCTGAGATGGATTACTTGAGCCCAAGAGGTCAAGCTTTCCAGACTGGAGTGCAATGGCATGATTATAGTTCACTGAAGCCTTGACCTCTTGGGCTCAAGACTCCATCTCCAGAAAAGAATAAAATAAAATAAAAAATAACAAAAAGAAATAAACTAAAAGGAGCACTTTGACTTCTATGTAGATGATAGACAGTGGCGAAGGTGGGGGAGTGGGAGTTGCACAAGGAGACTGCTTAGAAAGCTATGGCAATGGTCCAGGTGAGAAGATAACTCCTGGATGGGCTTTGTTTTAGTTCACCTACGTTGAGTGAAATGGCTAAACAGATACACCCCAAGCTGCCTGCCTATGGGGCATGTTTAGCAGTGTAGTACTGGTGGGGTTATGCCACATGGGAAATGATCCTGATTAGACAGCGAGCCAGAGAAACCCACATCAGTTTCCATCGAGTGTCTGCCATACCCCAGGAACTTTCCATACCTTATGTCCAACTATCATAACAACATCTCAAGATATATTATTGCTTCCAACGTATGAATGAAGACACTGAGGCCCAAAGAAGGTACACCACCGGTCCAAGGCTACACAGCCAGGACTTGGCAGAACCGGGCTCTCCCTTAAATCCATCTGTCTTCAGATCTGCTGTTTATTCGCTCTGCCATAAAGCATCTTGCACTTCCCTTTTTTTCATATGGATCCTTGAGATGTAGCACCTTTTGGGACTTGAAAATTTTAACAGTTAAAAAAAAAAATTTCCATAAGCCATCTCTGCATCTCCTGTAAGTTTCTGGCACGTGACTGCCCCTTCTGCCCATATTCACCAAAAAATATACTGAATCCCTATTGAGAGACTGATCTGAAATTTCCATATCCTTCTAGAAGTCTAAAGCCTATGTTTCTATTGGAAAATGTGGTGTGAATAACCCAAAAAACACCTTAAACTCTGATGTCGTGGTTAAAAATGTAAAGAAAGCAAATACATATAAAAATACTTAAAGAACTTACTTTTTGAATCTTGTCTTTCACTAGATCAAATTGCAATTTAATGTAATAATTATTTTTTGATCACATTTAAAATAAAATTGTCGACATCAGCTGACTATGCTATTTCTTTAGAAAAATAAATGAGCACCCTAATAATTTAATACAAGAAAAACGTACAGAATGACCTACATTTTCTTCAGGCCAGGTCTTCCTCAGTCAAATGAAGCCAAGAAATGAGATGGTTATCTGGATAGCTAGAACAAAGTCTTATTTTTACCCTCAATAATTGATGGGATTTAAGACAAAGCATTTAGAAATTTTTTTTTTTTTTGTGAATTACTCAAGTACATTTTATCTGTTTTTAATATTAGTTTTGGGAAATGAAAGCATCTGAAATTGTTCTATTCTTCAGGTATTTTTGTGTTCTCTAAACTTTATCCAAATTAGTCTAAACCTTTGCTGCAGGCTGTCAGTCTTTTTTTTCAATCTCAAAAAAAGCTTCATTGAATGTTGGAGACAATGTGGCAGGAATTGTAAGCGGGATCTCTGTGAAGGTCAGGGTGGAGGTCTGACTCCTCCGCCTGGATCTGACCTGAACCTAACCTGGTCCAGGTGCTGCAGCACCTTTGTGACTTCCAGCATGTGTTTTGATTCAGTGTTCAGCCTGCAACAACGTCGGGAAAGAACAAAGAGTTGTTTGCTCCTCTGGCCCTGGTTGCTGACCGGGAAAAGTTGTGGTTTGTCAAGTGGATGTGGACAGGACACCGGCAGGTGGGAACAGGGTCAGCTGTGAAGGTGGACAGTTGCAGCCAGATCTCTAGCATCATTGACAGAACAAAGTCCTTGAGACGAGACTCCTTCTTCCCTCCTGGAAATGTGTGGTTCTCCTCTAACTTTTCAGGTTTCCCCCACATTTTTGTGCTGTGTCCACCAGCCCCCCTCCACCATGTGCTTAGGTAGAGAGTTCCAGAACATTTTTAGCATCAGGCTCTGTTTTTAGGCAAGGTATTACGCATTTCCCTTCTCTCTCTTCCTTGGAAAGCGTCATATGGTTTTCATCATACAGTTGAAATGCACAATAACCATGTATCTTTCATAAGTTCTGATTATCTCAAATACAGGAAAGTTTCCTATAGACTTGCATTCAAGGTCTAGTCCCTGCACCAGCAGCATGGGTGCCTCCGGAAACTCTTATGATCTCTCAGGCCACACACCTGAACTACGCATCAAAATATGCATTTTGACATGTTTCCCAAGGATCCTTTTAAGGCCTGAGAAGGGCTGTTTCTAAGTACAGTACATCTGATCCTGGAGGTGACTGTGTGAACTTGCTGTGTTAAGCTATTTAATGTCTGTTACCTCAGCTTCCTCATTGATAGCCTGGGGACAGGAAAGGCTGGATGCGGGAAGGAGTGCCCAGTACCCTACCTGGTGTTTGGTGGGGAGCAGGGGTCATGGATATCTGGGATCTTTCCCTGCATGGTGGTTGCAGTGCCCACTGGGAGTTGGAGTTTAGCAATAGTCAGCCTGGATCACGTGGGGACATGGAACGGCAGCCATGGAGAAACAGCTCAGGAAACAGCTCAGGAAACGCAGCCAGCCCTGACTTAGAGGGATCGGCAGGCTCTGCTGTGATGCCAACCACCTGCCAGGCTCAGCCCAGCCCCCATCATGGAGCGTGCTGCATCCAACTGCCAATCAGCTGCAACAAACCCCAGTGGGCCCCAACAACAGGTGTCTCATTAAACATCTCTCACCCTCCCAGGCTTACCCACTGACAGGCACCAAACTCACACTCAATCACTGCCTAATCACAGCCAAACTCCATTAACAAGTCATACTAATTACCAACTTCTAACAGTGTCTCTGGTTTGAAGGCAAAACACCTTATTCTTTTCAGATGAAAACTGGCTTGTGATCCTTCAGAAAGACCCATAATTAGGTCCTTTAAAAATGAGGGTCAAGGGAGGAGTCAGGGGAAAAGTTGATAGACCCAGGGTAGCTACGGTCCTGAAAGTGCACAATGAGTAGCTCTGTTTGTTTTAATTTTGTGCCTGCTGGGTGGCCCACAAGGGTCCAATTAGCTTGTTACAGATGCTTGTATTGGTTCCATCCTCTTGTCTCCTCCTTTCTTCCTTTTTTCCCCTTTTCTGTTTTTTTTTTTTTTCTTTAATTTTTCCCTAGGAGGGATAAACTTGTAGCACAGATTGCAGGCCTGCAGGCATCCAAAGATCAACAGCTAGTTTTCTATGATCGAACCCCCTGTGAACCGTGAACACTCATTTGCAGAATTCCTAATGCATCGAATGAGGCAGGGAGGGGCTTGAGTGGTTATAACAGGGTCTGGTACAATTTTGAAATGGCCAGAAGGTAGACATTCTTCCCTGAATGGGTGCAAATTCGTAGACTGGCTTTTTTTTTTTTTATTTGCCTTTAAAAAATTTTATTTTGGATCATAATAAAATGATTACTATTATTATTACTTGCCTTGTCTCTTCTATCATAAGTCATTCCATTTTATTATTTGAAAGGGATCTTGCTTTTAGAGCTTATGCTGGGTACAGAATATCTGTTGCCAGCCAAATATAACAAATAAACTAAAAAAAACCAATTCCTGATTATCCTGATTTGCTCATGTACTCACCTCCTGGAGGGTGTTTCTCTGAAGTCCAGGTCAGGGCAGCCAGCACTAGCAATAGTGAGAGGGTTTAAAGCGAGAAGCAAAACTCCAATAAAATATGACATGGTTACTTCTCACCCCAATCTTCCATTGGCAAAGGAGGGGTTACGTAGTCCAAATATTTGAATTCATCCCACCTTTAACTCAAGCATTTGAGATGGAATCAAATTATGTTTTGAAATATATGATTTCTGTATTCCCTAATGGACATACAAGAATAGTTTAAAGGGCTCTGATTTATATGAAGTTTATTTTTCTTCTGAAATTTCTTCTCTAAAAATCCTTGAAGTCTCCAAGATTCCATCCAGCAAGTTTATCAGATTTAGTTTCTGAGATGGGAGACAGGATTTGCCAACATTCACTGGTGACAAAGACCTGGAATTCTATGGGGATTGTGGAGTGTTTTGGCTACTGCTATACAAGTAACTGTAGGAGGACATAGAAAAAAGCGTGGTCTTTAAAGGCAGATGAACTTGATCCACGTTTGCCATACCAGCTTATCTAAGGGTTAGACTACCTTCCCAGAACACTGGGATAATATTTACCTCACAGTGCCTTGAAAATAAGAAGACATAACGAATACGAATGTTCTTAGCCAGTGCAGCTATGCATTGGATGCTCCATTATACTCCTTGCCAGTTCCTTCTTCTTTTCTGCAGCCAGAGCCCCTTCTTTAGAAGCTACAAGAGCAGGACAAGCTTGGTAAGCAGCAGATTCTAAACCCTGGACTGAGCTGCAGTGGCATGCGTGTTGGGAGCCAGGAGTCTGGAGTCATGGCTCACTAGGTTTGGCAGCAACTCTTAGGGCCTTAGATGGAGTGGTGGAGAAGCAGGAGGACTAACCCAGGGATGGAAAATCCAGACTGGCAAATTTCTACTGAAACCCGATGCTTTGAAGACCTTAGAGGCAGTCATTAGCCTGTGATCCTGTAGGAGGGATCTGGCCACTCCTTTGGCCACCTCCCTGAAATGTTTTCTAATCTGTACACTTGGGGGTTTCTTTCTGGGGAATGCATCGCTGAGTTGATCACATAAGTGTATAGGAAAATAGAATTTCTCTAACAGAGAATCACTCTAGAGCCATTAAAAAAAAGAGTTCTTTTTTCCTATTCATTCATAGAATCTCATGAAAAGCAGTAAGGTTGGATGTATTTACATGTAACAAAATGTTGAAATGCTGGAGCTCTGACTGCTCAAAGTGCTTTTCTTTTCAAAGTATGAGCATGTTCACGGTATTATTAACTCCAAGAAGTTGATCGGGACAATGGCATGATAGGACTTCCTCTCATCATTTACAGTATCAGAACTGTAATAATAAACATTGTACTTTTTAGAAGGAACTGGAAAAAATGTACATTCTATATGTCTCCATGTGCATATTGTAACTTTCCAGTTTATTTCAAAAATGACAAATTTATCTGGCAGTACTGTTAGGTAATATTAAATATACATTTAGTTTTATATCCTGTCCTGATGGCTTTCTTTCAGTCTCCACAGACATTGGGCAGCTAATACAGAATTGTTCATGTAAGTTTAATTCAGTATTTTATTTAATGTAAGTCCAAATAAATGACATCATATTGTTTAGCAAGTCACAATTTTTTTTTTTAGGTTTTTATGCAAACAGGTAACAAAGGCTCTCACCTACATACTTCTTGGCTTAATGTAAGTGAGAACACTTTCTAAATGTTCTCATGCTCATAACCTAGTTGCTGGGTTCAATTGCTATTTTATAGCAACTTTTGTTTAGATGCCTAACCCTGGTATAGCAATAGCAGATACAGTATGGCTAGAGAAAAACTCACAGGGTTGGGTGCCAGTGACCTGGGTTGAATACAATATTATGAACAATTAAATGAAAATAAATTTGACAGCTTAGATTCTTAGCTGTCAACTTTTTTGAAAGTGACAAATTAACAATGACCACACAAGAATGGCTTTATATATACTACATGAATGTAATTTGTAGTTTAAAACATTCTTAGAAAAAAACCCAGATGGCTTTACTAGTAAATTTTGCTAAACATTTTTGAAAATAATTTTTTTTTACAGAAGTCTAAAAGAAAATTGAAAAAGAGGAAAGGAGGGAATATTTTTAAATGAAATTTTTTAGGCTAATAGTACACTGATACCAAAATCAGGCAAACATATTACCAGAAAAGACAACAGTATACTAGCGTATCTCATGGAAATGTACGGAAGAATTCTAAACAAAATGTTGTCAAGTTGAATCCAATAATACATAATAAAAATACACAGGACAAAGTGGGGTTTATTTCAGGAATGTAGGGTTGTTTTAACATTGGAAAATATCAATTGATGTCATTCATTGTATTAGTAAAATGAATTTAAAAACTGTATGATCATCACATTAAATACAGATAAAGCATTTTGACAAAATTTCGCCATCTATACCTGGTGAAAACTCTCAACAAACTAGGAAAAGAAGGGAACTTCCTAGACCCAAGAAAGAGAATGTATTATAAACTTCCAACTAACAATCATACTGAAGATAAAAGACTGAATCCTTTCCCCCTAAGATCAAGAACAAGACAAAGATGTTAGCTCTCAACATTTTTATTCAACAATATACTGGCAGCTTTTGCCACAGCAATAGGGCAAAAAATATTCATATTAGAAAAGAAGAAATATAGTTTCATTCACATATATAATTTTCTATGTAAAACATCCAATGGAATCTCCAAAAAAGATACTAAAAGTAGTAATTTTAGCAAGATTTCAACAACAGAATTAATATGCAGAATATAATTGCAATTCTATACACTGGCAACAAACAAAGGTAAATTGAAATTTAAAAGGAATTCTATTCATAATAACATGGAAAAATATAAAATATCTCAAAATGAATTATAGCCTTCTGTATGATACCTAAACTCTAACACTTATAAAAGAAAACAGGTAAAAATTTTAGGACTTTGAGTTAGACAAACATTTCTTTAGAAAAACACAAATGCATGATCCATGAAAGAAAAAAAAAATGATACATTGGACTTCATCAAAATTTAAAAATTTTTCTCTTCAAATGACACGGTTAAGAGGGTGAAAAAAAGCAAGTCATATGCTAGGAAAAATATAAAGAATATATCTGATAAAGGACTTGAATTCAGAATATCTAAAGAACTTTCAAAATTCAATATGAAAAAAACTCAATAAAAATGTGGACCAAATATTTGAGTAGATATATGAATGACAGGTAAAGAAGATATATGAATGGCAAGTAAACACGTGAAAAGATGCTCAACATCATTAGGCCTTAGAAAATGAAAATTAAATATACAATGAGATAATATTACACAACAAATAGAATAACTAAAATGAAAAGTGACGACATGAAGTGTTGGTGAGAATGTGGAGTAACTAGAACTTTCATGCAGGGCTTGTTACAATTTTCAATAGAAGCAGCCACTTTAGAAAACAGTTTGGTCGTTTTTTGTGAAGGGGGCAGGTAAAAGGGTTGAGAGGGAGTGTGAAGGGTTGGGTGGGGCAGGCTGAGGTAGAAAGATTGACAAAGGGAACAAGAAAATGATTAGACCTAACAGATCTGTTAATTTTCTTGATTATGGTAATGTTTTCACATGTGTATACATGTACCACAACCTACCAAATTTTACACTTTAAAATGTGAAGTTTCTTGTACTTTAATTATAATACTTCAATAAAGCTTTTTTTTTTTTTTTTTTAAAGTTTCATTTCTTTGTTAGTCTGTGGGGCAAATCAAGCTTTTCTTTTATCTGTATTGTAGCTCCTGAGAATCCCATGGTCCAGAGGATGTAGCCAGAAGGGTAGAGTTAGCCCTTCTCTAAAGCTTTTTTTTTCCTTTCCTTTGTATAATCTATTGTCTTTAACATGCCAAAATCCAACTTTATTAGTTGATAGAACCATTGTCCTTTTATGAGGCTTTTGTGCACTTTAATTCCAGCTCTCGTGGCTAAGGCTGTTGGGTTGACAGAAATTAGCTCACAAACCATTCCCCCAAAACAACTGTGATTTCTACTTTAATTGAGAAGCAGAGCATGTTAAGCACTTTTATTGGGTGGTGCCTGGTGAATGACAGATGTACTCTGTGCGATGGACTGCTGTGCACATTGTGTGTTAAAATGGGCCCATTTGTTGCAAAAACACATAGTGAAAAGCTTGACTTGATAAAGATAAATCCTGTGCACCAACTCCACATTGGAACTTGTTTAAATATGAATCAGGATTTCCAGTGAGACCACGGGCAGAGCTTCTCTCAATTGTTGCATTGACAGACCAAATGGGAGCTAAGTTAGCAGCTGGAGATTCAATGATTTTTGCACTTGTGCAGAGTTTCAAGGTCCAACTGCTAGGAGAAGATGATTTCCTCTAATGCATTGAACTGTCAACTCATCAAGATTTGTTTTCTGACATTTCAAAGTGCACTGTATTATTCTGTTTTAAGCTGTTCCTGAACTCCTTTAATCTTTTTTCTTAATGCATATTTATTGCAATAGGGGTATTTTCTTATTTTATCCACAGTATGAGAATTTTAGAGAGGGATTTGACTTTGAAATGTGCATGAATACAGAATAAAATGAGAGGATAGAAATTCCTAATTTGGCTCTACTTGTTGAGATAATAAGGAGCAGAAGTGATTTCCAAACTTTGTGAGAACCTGGGCACTTTTACAACTATTAGTAGCATTTTTAACTAAAATGAGTTTAGCAAGCTGAATGCTGGATTTAGAATGAGTTAAATTATGTGCACAGTTGACCAGCAGCTTAGCAGATGAGCCTACCCCATCCCTTTGATGTATTGGTAACAATTCAACAATTCACTCTGACCGCTAGGGAGAGTCAGTCCAGCAGTTTAGTATCTCTGCATTAGTAGCAAATTCTTTTGGGTTCTTTCTCTAGTTTCTACTTGTAGTTCAATAGATGTTAATCATCCGTATTAATAAATGTTAACAATAAACAGCATATCTACTCACCTGGTCATTCTACTCTTCTTTCATCAGCAAATAGTTTGGGAGCACCCTCTATGTGCCCTGCACTGTGCTAGATTCCAGGCCATAGGACCATTTTCTCTCATTTACGAAGGTATCTTGTAAAATAGTCTTGATATATCTGGTAACAGATAATACAGCATCTATTTCAAGGCCAGATGTGATGAGTGCATTTTCTGAAGTTTATATGGGCTTTTCTATATTTTTACTATGTTAAATTCCCTCCCAGTTTAGTTCCTCTCCCCATAACAACCCTCATTGTATGTCAAATGGAGCTTTCAGAAAAAGATGCAAGAGAAGTGAGTGGGGCAGGCTTTTGTAGTTACCATTTTGTGACTGTATCTCCTTTGCGTGAGCTCTTGGGGTCTTGGAATCTGAAATATCTTCACTGAAGCATGGCCAAAGTTACCTGGTGTTTCCAAGGCCGGTAGACAGCGGGTGCCAAAGTTACTATCAAAATTCAGTTGTGTTCTGTCCAACATCCTGCATCAAGTTAAGTGCCTCAATAGTCCATTGCTGTTCCAAGCCGATCCTAATATAATTATTTTGTAGGTAGAGTACCACAGTGTCAGACTATTGCAGGCCTGATCACTGAAAACTGACCCTTGAGCAAATTATTAATTTTTCAAGGGCTCAGTTAGACAAACCCAACACCGAAGAAGGGGAAAAGCAAAGGGTGTTGTTTTTACATGACTGTAACCTAAACACAATGGCGGGCTGTAGAGAGTCTTAAGGTAGAAAGGTGTTATGGAAAGCCCTCTGGTGCTCTAAATCTTCTCTCCTATGATAGATGAAGTGTTACCCACCCAAAGGGTTCATGAAGAGCATAGAAGGAGCTTCCACTGGGTGCCTCGATAGTCCGTTGCAGTTCCAAGCAGATCCTAATATAATTATTTTGTAGAATTTAAGAACATATTTTCTGGTGTCAGATCATTGCAGTCCTGATCACTGGCTTGACCCTTGAGCAAATTATTAATTTCTCAAGGACTCAGTTTCTTTTTCTTTAAAATTAGAGTAATAAGATTGCCCATTCTATAGAGTTGTTGTAAGCATTAATCTTCTGTTATCATTACTAATTTTCTATAATGTGCCGGAAACTTATTTAGAAACTGGAACTATTAATATGAAGATAAAGAGTTAGTTCCTGACCTCCGGGACACCAGAGATTAAGGGAGAGACAGATATTAACAAGATAATAGTACGCATGGTGGGCATGGTAATAGAAATTTATGCTCAAATGGAAATCTGAGGGCCAGGGAGGGCATCTCAGAGAAGGTGACCTCACATTGTGTCATAGAGATTAGGAAGCATTAGCCAGGGCAGCGTAGGTGGAGAAGGGGGATTGGGGTGCAGCATGAGTGGTTCAGGTCCCAGCAAAGGCGTGGCATTGAGAAGCAGTGCATGAGGGCAGAGATGATGGTCAACTTGCTGCAGGAGCAAGAGGGGCAGGCTTTGTGGGTTAACCAAGATCCAAAAATTAATAATGATAACAACAGAAGATTAATGCTTACAAGAACTCTATAAGGTAGGCAATCTTATTAGTCTAATTTTAAGAAGAAACTGAGTATTTCCTTAATAGGCTGAGACCTAACAGTATTTGGTGGAAGCTCCTTCTTTGCCCACCATATGTATTATTATCTTGTTAGTGCTTGGGAGTCCTTGCAGGCTGTGCCCAGGTTCTGGAACTTGATGCTACTAGATGGCAGGATGGAAGGAAATCCAACAGGGAGGTGGCATGGTGACATTTACTTTTTAGATGGAATTCTCTTGTGGGGATAAGGTAGTGCTTGAGGGAGACAAGGGAGCAAAGCAGGAAGGTGAGCACCAAGGTGGGCCTGTACTGGGATAGCCACAGTAACCATAGAAAGACAACGAAGGATTGGAGACAGATACCAGACACCCTGGAACAAGGAGATTTCCAAAGTTCAGTGGAGAAGATGGCAGTTGATTGCTGATGTCTGCAGTATGTGTGTGCAAATGACAGTAATGTGTTCAAGTGTTAGATATTTGTCATTCATAAATCAGGAAGTGAAATGTATGGGGATGATTGGATTGAGGGAGTTGGGTGAGAAAGAGGAGGGAACTGGGCATAATCCCTGTTTCCCCAGCTTCAGGAATTGGGAGGAGCAGAGAGGAAAAGACTGGGAGGAGAGGAAGGGTTGTCATCCTGGTTTTGCCTCCTTCCTTTGGCTCTGAGCAGGCTCTAACTTCTTCAGCAGCTGCCAGCTGGAACTGGAACTGGATCTGGGAAGTCCAGGTGCTTCTGGAAATGAAGACAGTTGAGATGGACAATTGGGAAGATGGACCGCTGAATCATCGCTCTTGAACTCCTAGGCATATTCTATTTTTGTACATTGGTAATGAGTGAGTATGTCCTTTGAGGCTGGGATAGTGCCTTTTGCTAATGACAGCACAGAGACCCTGACCAGCATCCGGGGTCATCTCCATGGGCCTCACGGAGCCCTCTTAATTCTTCCCACTGTTTCTGTTTTATTCTTCTTGACATCCCATGCTCAGCTTCTTGGAGGGATAATATTCTGCCTAACATCCCATCAAAATGACTTTGAAGAGAGCTGTATTTCCATAACAGGCTGAAACCTAATGGTATTTAGTGGCTCAGCAGAAGGTGAAAGGTGCTGAATTTTAATCAAGGGATTTTTTCTTTCATTTTCCACACCACCAGATGTAATCCTCCTTCTGCCTTCTGTTTTATCAGAGACTCACAGTGCCAAGTGGTGATTAAATTAGTATGTGGCGTCACTTGGGTCTGATTGGAAATGTACAGCATGGGGGGGATTCCAGTGAGCGCTGGTTCCAAATGTCCTTCTCAGAACGGTTAAGCCAAGAGATCAACTACAGTATGCAAAAGATGTAGAAGCAGGCTTGAAAATATTAGACTGGGTAATTATCCTAGGCCTGGCTTTCAAAGGCAGGCAGCACCAGCCTTATTAAATACAGGTGACACAACTCCTGAGCTTTTCTCGAGAGGTTTAATCACAATGCTAGGTGCCAAAACACCCTCTGCTTAGATTCCACAAGCATTTCTTGTAAGTAACATCATTATCTACTGCAGAAAAGGGGAGTCCCTACCTTTCAAGCACCAAAATATACTAATACCTCTCCTACCGTGAAGCAACAACATCCAAATCAACTTTTTCTTTCTTTCTTCTTTTTTTTTAAATTATACTTTAAGTTCTAGGGTACATGTGCACAACATGCAGGTTTGTTACATATGTATACATGTGCCATGTTGGTGTGTTGCACCCATTAACTCGTCATTTACATTAGGTATATCTCCTAATGCTATCCTTCCCCTCTCCTCCCACCCCATGACAGACCCCAGTGTGTGATGATGTTCCCCTTCCTGTGTCCAAGTGTTCTCATTGTTCAGTTCCCACCTATGAGTGAGAACATGCGGTGTTTGGTTTTCTGTTCTTGCGATAGTTTGCTGAGAATGATGGTTTCTAGCTTCATCCATGTCCCTACAAAGGACATGAACTCATCCTTTTTAATGGCTGCATAGTATTCCATGGTGTATATGTGCCACATTTTCTTAATCCAGTCTGTCATTGATGGACATTTGGGTTGGTTCCAAGTCTTTGCTATTGTGAATAGTGCCACAATAAACATACATGTGCATGTGTCTTTATAGCAGCATGATTTATAATCCTTTGGGTATATACCCAGTAATGGGATTGCTGGGTCAAATGGTATTTGTAGTTCTAGAACTTTGAGGAATCCCCACACCACACTGTCTTCCACAATGGTTGAACTAGTTTACAGTCCCGCCAACAGTGTAAAAGTGTTCCTATTTCTCCACATCCTCTCCAGAACCTGTTGTTTCCTGACTTTCCAAATCAACTTTTTTCTTGCCTAGCTACTACCACTTTTTCTGCTCCTACTTAGAGCAAACTTTCTCAAGAGTTGTCTATAATACGTGTTTTCTCTCCAGTTCCTTGCCTCCTGTCTTCTGTATAGCGACTGCAGCCATGCTGCTGCCCCCTACTCCACTGAAATGATTCGTATCCAGGTCACCTCCTGTTGCTACATCCCTTGGTCAGTTCTCATTCCTCATCTCAATTGGCCCTGAGCAGCGCTTGATGAATTCTCCTCACCTGCATTTCAAGACACCCCAAACTTTCTTGGTTTTTCTTCCATCTCAAGAATTGCTCTTCATTACTCTCCTTTGTTGGCTCTTCTTTTCTCTAAACTCTTGATTTTACAGTGTGAAACTCAGTCCTTGGTCCTCTTTTCTATCTAAATTCACTTTACTTGTGATCCCAATTCCAGGTTATGGCCTTAAAGGCCTTCTACATGCAAATAGTGGGAAAATGTATATCTCTGGCCTAGACCACTTTCCTGGATTCCAGATCTTATATTACATTGGCACCATGGGCCACTCACATCTTTCTTCAAAGAAGAATTTGGCCTTCAGCTGCTAGGAGTACAATTAGCTACTGGTCTCCAGATATAGCTACTTCAGGGTCTGCTGCATTGTTTGAGTCAAAGCTATACTCTCCTCAGCCAGTCCCCAATCAATGACTGAAGATGTCAGGGATACTTGGGACTGGACATTTCTGCCCAATGTGGGAATTCTCTAACTGGCTACCTTAACTCCAGAACATATGATTGTGTTGGGCAAGGCTTGTCAGATCTGTATCACAGTCTATACATCTTCCTGACAAATATTGCTTCATCCTCTTATCTCAGTTACTTAAGGGTAATTTCACTGCAGGTCAGGGTTCTTTAGGGTTTTGTGTACAGCCTTAAAACTAGGTTTCTCTATATATCTCCTGGATGTTGGTCTTTTTCCTTCTGTTTATGTCCTTTGCTTGGATATTATCTGCAAGAAGTAAGTTGGATCCTATTTTTTGAAATGAATCCCCCTTCTCTTTCTACTACCTACCATGTGCATGCACACACACACACACACAAACAAAACAAACAAAACACACACACACTAACAACAAACAAACAAACAAAATACAAACAAAACACACACACACACACACACACACACAGACACACAGAGACATTTTCCCAAGACTTCCTCTGAGGGCAGCACCTGGATGGTTGCTGAAAGATTTCCTTCCTGCCTGCTGTGTGAGGCCTGCCAGCTTAGTCTCCATAAAATGACCTCTTTCTCAACTGGAATTGGACCCCATGCTAATTGCTTGCCTGGAGTGTGACTTATTTCTGGAAATTTCCATTATTGTGTTGAGTCTCTGGCTGGACATTCCCCTTGTTACCGGTTTCTAGAGCTCATCCTCCAACCTCTGTTCACATGTTACCTACAAAGCAGATTTTTGTGTGTTTGTTTGTTTTAATTCAATCTACCTTTCTGCTTTGTCATGCTGTAATGAACACTTTCTCACCAGGCAATCATGTCATAAAGTAAGCCATATATTGAAGAAACCTAGATGTAAACTTTAGAAATTCATTCTCAAATTAGTGCAGACCCAATGACTAGTTAGAGACAGCTGTCCTCATGTTGCAGTATCACTAGGATGACTTGGTTCTGGCTCTGGATCCCAGGACAAATTGATCATCACAAATATCTCCAGATACACCTACACTCCCTTCTTTATATGAATATATGTAGTGAACACCATAAGGAATTCTAGAGTGCATACCCCTTTAATTAGGACCTCCTGTGAAATTCCCTCTGTGCCGCATCAGTGGAAGCTACATCTATTTCAGGACCGTAGTCATTTGGTAGGATGCTCCTTTCACAGAATGCTTTTGGTGAAGTGTGCACAGATGAGGACGCCTGTTGTCTGTATTTCAGGAAAATGGATGATGAAGAAGAAAGATGGTATTTATGCCAAGGCTTCAAAAATCTCACAAACTGCTCGAAATGAGAATTTTGCATTTGCACTAATTTGCACCAAAATATTCCCATAGTGAGGAAGACAAGCTAGACCACTGACATTAGTCAGGGTTCTGTAGATATCTGTATATTTATATTATAAAGAATTGACCCACATGACTATGGAGGCTGAGAGGTCCTAAGACCTTTAATCTGAAAGTATGAGAACCAGGAGAGCCAATGGTGTAAGTTCCAGTCTAGGTTTGACAGCAGGAGAAGACCAAGGTCCCAGCTAGAGACCACAAGCGTATGACAGCGAGAGTGAGTTCTCTCTTGCTTACTTTTTTGTTCTACTCAATTCTTAATTGGTTGGCTAAAGTCTACTCAAAGTGGGAAGAGCAATCTGCTTTACTGAATCCACCCATTGGAATGTTAATCTCATTCAGAAACACCCTGGCAGACACATCCAGGATAATGCTTAATCAAATATCTGGGACCCTAGGGCCTATTCAAGTTGACAAATAAAATTAACTATCACAAGTCTACCTCTTGTCAACGTCACCCATATGCATCTTCCTGAGTCATATTTAATCTCCAAATAAAGATAATAACAAGGTTATTATCTTTAATAGTTCCTTATCTTAATTAATTCCACCTAACATGATATAACTATTTTGTGTACAACTGGGAATGAATTAATCCCTTCCCCAGAAGAGGAGGTAAAGTCCTCAAGTGATGTTTACTCTTCTCCTGTGTATTCAAGAACCTAAATATAATATTAATAATACTTAAATACTATGATATAAAGTCAATAAGTCTTATGTTACATCATAAAGGATGAGATAGGGAAGAAAACAAAGCTATTTGATATGTGTGTGTGTGCGTGATACACACACCTGTTAATTACAAAATAAGGGAGAGTATTCATGACAATTACAGCCCCTATTTCCATAACTTGTCACCAGGTTGTAGTTGGTACTTGTAACTACCTTCTTCCACTACCCATTATGTGCTCCTTTTGCCTTCAGCAAATACCTCAGCAGGCATGGATCCTTACCTGATGGACTGACACAAGCCTTCATTCCTGAAGGATCTGGGCCATTCATAGTTCTATCTGGATTGGGATGTTGTAATTTTTCATTGACTTTAATTACAGGACATACGTAGTAATACCAAGAGACACCCTGAGGAATCTCCTGTATTCCAGATATGCTCTTCCTTACCCCTATTGTAGAGTAGCAGTGTAATTTCCCCTTGGTAGTCAGGATCAATCACCCCAGCCAGCACAGTACCTCCCCTCTTTGTTGACTCAGAAGCCTGACAATTTCAGTGCGGCTGGGTGGCAGTCTTAACTTCCAGTTTGATGGAATCATTGTTGGGTCTCCTGGTGGAAGTATTTTTCCTTTTGGAACTAAGACCTCCAGGCAAGCAGAGCATAAGGTCACAGGAACAGGAGGTAAAAACTTTTATAGTTATTACTGGGTGTAATAGTGAGTGGTGCCACTTCTATTTTTACCTCTTGATTCCTAGACTCATGAATCCTGGCTATGGGAGAAACAGCACCTTATATCAGATCCTGATTCAGAGCATATACACCGTGCTGGAGATTGTTGCCTCCACTCAGCAAAGTAGGGGTACTTAGCTGATGCTATAGTTGAGTCTTCAAATGACCCCCCCCATCATTGCTTTAGGGCAGGTGCTTCAGGATGGTGAGGAACATGATAAAACCAATGAAGTCCATGGACATAAGCCCATCACCACACTTGTTTGCTGTGAAGTGAGTATCTCGGCCGAAAGCAATGCTGTGTGGAATACTATGATGGTGGATAAGACATTCTGTAAGTCCACAGATGGTAGTTTTCGCAGAAGCATTACATGCAGGGAAGGCAAACTTATATCTAGAATGTCCATTCCTGTAAGAAAAAATCATTGTCCTACTATGATGGCAGTAATTGGCATTTAGAAGTGAGGTGCTGTAACGAATATAAAATAAAGTAAAAGCATTTTCAGACCTGGCTAGTGGTTAGAGACTGCAAGAGTTTTCAGGTGCATGCCAGGAAGAGCCAGAATTGCCATGATAGTATTGTTAAAGGTGATTGTAGGGAGGACTCAGAAAGAATAGAGGAGAGCTAGAGAGAAAGCTTTCATTTTCTTAGGGAATACATAAATAATCATGAACAGGATGTTGCTAGAAATATGCACAGTAAGGACCATTCTGTGGAGGTCTCAGATGGAAAAGAAAACTCTGTTATTGAAAACTGGAGGAAAAGCAGTGCTTGTTATAAAGTGACAAAGAGCTTGGTTGAATTGTGTTCTAGTGTGTTGTGGAAGACAGAACTTGTGAGCAATAAAATTGAAAATTTAGCAGATGAAATTTCCAAGCAAAGCATGGAAGAAGCATTTTGATTCCTCCTGACTGCTTGTAGTAAAATGTGAGGGGGAGAGAAATTGAAGATGTAATTTTTAAGCAAAAAGGAACTAGAACTTGGAAATGGTGAAAATTCTCAGCCTACCCAAATTACAAAAATGACAATGCTTGCTTTGAAGAGAACAGTAAGGGTGTGGCTGCACAACCATTTGATAAAGAGATCATAGGTGCAGCTTGTGAACTTAATCAGCCATTTCAGCAGAGGCCAGGAGTAGAGATGGGATGTTAACAGCAAAGGCAGTGCAGTTCAAACTAATGGAGACAGGGAATACAGGACAAAATGAAGGAAAAGTGTTGGAATTCTTGGCTTCTATAAGATGGAAGAATACAGTTATTTGGCTGCAAACATATGCTGTTCTTCATTAAAAGGGAAGAAGGATCCCTTTTAATTCAGGCAAATCAGAGATCATCAGGACAGCCAGTCCCACCACAGGTCCACAGTGCACAGGCCTTGCAGAAAAGATCAAGTAAACTTCAGTTTCAAAGTGTGGGAACACTGTCCCTGCAGAGAGTTGTGGCATGGATGGTAGGCCACCAAGCCTTGGGGTGACATTGGCACCCCAGTAGCTCTGGAGAGCAGAACACTGAGCCAGAGAGGATACTTCTCTAGCCTTAGCTCTCAGAGAATTTACCTTGCCTGGATTTGGACTTCCTTGGGACCTGTCACCTCTTCTTTAATTCCTATTTCTAACTTTTAGGAAGAGAATATCTATTCTGTGCCTGTCCTACCAATGTATATTTTGGCTTTTACAGGTTCACAGATGGAGAGAAATTTTGCCTCAGGATGAATTATATCTCTTATAAGTATCTTATTTAGATGATATTTAGATGAGACTTTGGACTTCTGACTTTAGAGTTGATACTAGAATGAGTGAAGATTTTTGGGGCTGTTGAGGTGGAATGGTTATATTGTGCATGCTAGATGGGCATGGCTTTTGGGGGCTCCAGGGCAGAATTATGGAATAAATATTTATATACCCTCAAAATTTATATTTGAAGCCCTAGCCTTTTATGGGATGATATTGGAGACAGGGCCTTTGAAGGTAATTAGGTTTAGTTGAGGTCGTGAGGGTGGAGTCTTCATGGTGCCGTTAGTGCCCTTATAGGAAGAAATTGGAGATCTATCTCTCTCTGTGTTTGCCATGTAAGGCACAGCAAGAAGGTAACCATCTATCTGCAAGGCAACCAGAGAATCCTCAAAAGAACCCAACCATGCTGGCACCTGGTCTCAGGCCTTCCAGCCTCTAAAACTGTGAGAAATATCTATTGCTTAAGTCACCCAGTTTTATGGCATTTTGTTATAACAACCATAGCAGGCTAATGCAGGTTGTTTCCCCTTTTTGACTATTATGGATAATGCTGCTATGAATATTTGTGTGGAAGTGTTTACAGGGAAATATGTTCTTATTTCTCTTGGGTATATACCTAGAAGTAGAATTACTGAGCCTTCTTATGAAGGTTTTATGTTTAACTTTTGAGACATTGCCAAACTGTCTTATAATGTAATTGTACCATTTTACAATTCTATCAGTAATGTGCAAGAAATTCCCATTTCTCCATATCCTCACCAACATATTATTATCTACTTTATTCATTATAGCCATCTTAGTGCTCGTGAAGTGCTGGCTCATTGTGGTTTTAATTCGTGTTTCCCTAATGACTAATCATGTTGAGCATCTTCCCATGTGCTTATTAGACATTCATACATCTTCGGAGAAATGTCTGTTCAAGTTTTTTGCCCACTTTTGGATTGGCTCTTCGTCTTCTTCTTATTAAGTCGTAGGTATTCTTTTCAAATTCTGGATGCAAGTCCCTCACCAGGTTTGTGTCTGCAAATATTTCTGAATTGTTTGATGAGAATTTTGAGGAGACTACTGAATGTAGGCCCTAAGACATAGGATATTTCATGCATGGCACCCACAACCTTCTTCTCACAGACAGCATTTCTTCTAGTAATTTCTGGTTATGTGAAAAATCAAGCTGTTTATATTGTCAGATGGATCCACCAAATGTCTCTTGGATGCCAGAAAACTGCTGATATACTTCTCTATTAGGTTTGGAGGTGGGGGGAGGAGGGATATGGCTTGTTTTACCCATTGGTAACAAACTCTCAAAGAAAACTTCCAGCTGGTTACAGAAATTTTTGATAATACAGCGAACAAATGATTTTGGATATCCATTCAATGTATTACTTATTGACAACGTGTTGAAATCTGAAGAGTTCAGCCTCTAGGGGTGTACAGGGCACAGGTGCATGGTTTATCTGGCATGTGCTTCCTTCTACACAGGTCTTCCTAATTTTTCAGATAATGCATTTGGAATTTACAATTTTCTTCACTGACTGTGAAAACACTTGTTCTAGGCAACCTACAGAATGGGAGAAAATTTTTACAATCTACCCATCTGACAAAGGGCTAATATCCAGAATCTACAAAGAACTTAAATTTACAAGAAAAAATCAAACAACCCCATCAAAAAGTGGGCAAAACATATGAACAGACACTTCTCAAAAGAAGACATTTATGCAGCCAACAGACACATGAAAAAATGTTCATCATCACTGGCCATCAGATAAATGCAAACCAAAACCACAATGAAATACCATCTCACACCAATTAGATTGGCGATCATTAAAAAGTCAGGAAACAATAGGTTCTGGAGAGGATGTGGAGAAATAGGAACACTTTTACACCATTGATGGGACTGTCAACCATTGTGGAAGGCAGTGTGGCAATTCCTCAAGGATCTAGAATTAGAAATACCATTTGACCCAGCAAACCCATTACTGGGTATATACCCAAAGGATTATAAATCATGCTGCTATAAAGACACATGCACATGTATGTTTATTGTGGCACTATTCACAATAGCAAAGACTTGGAACCAACCCAAATGTCCATCAATGACAGACTGAATTAAGAAAATGTGGCACATATACACCATGGAATACTATGCAGCCATAAAAAAGGATGAGTTCATGTCCTTTGTAGGGACATGAATGAAGCTAGAAACTATCATTCTGAGAAACCTATCGCAAGAACAGAAAACCAAACACTGCATGTTCTCACTCATAGGTGGGAATTGAACAATGAGAACACTTGGAATTGAACAGTGAGAACAATGTGGAACATCACACATCAGGGCCTGTCATGGGGTGAGGAAGGGGGTAGGGATAGCATTAGGAGACATACCTAGTAAATGACGAGTTAACAGGTGCAGCCGCGTAACTTGTGGCACATGTATACTTCATTTTTGTCTGCTTCATTTCAATTTGATTTTCATGAGAATTCTGTTTTGAAGGAATCCTGAGTGTACTTGTTGTAGATCGATACTTCAAAAAAAGTCAAATGAGGAGAGCCATGCAAGGAGGAGGTAATATATGGAGGTGACTTGAGCAGGAATAGGGAGGTCTCTTCATGAGGTAATGCTCACAGTGTCTTGGTTTTTATTTTCTATGTTTGTGAAAAATGCAACACTTTTATTGTCCCAGAGCACCACAAGCAATAATAGGAACTATGTGTCACAACATATTTAGTTGTTTTTATATGCATTTCATCATATGATTGCAATTCTAACTATTGTAAGTTTCTTCTCCTCTCTGGAATGTGGGGATTTCACATGGGCATATTGCTGGGGCACGTGCCTACCTCCCCCACTCAGTCGAGTTTAAAATTTAATACAGGTGAGGAAAGAAGTAAGGATTTATAAATCTCGTATAAGACTATAGAAATTTTATCTGTTGAATAGAACTTTACGGGCCTATTTTTTTAAATTTCATTTTACTTTAAGTTCCGGGATACATGTGCAGAACGTGCAGGTTCGTTACATAAGTAAACGTGTGTCATGGCAGTTTGCTGCACCTATCAACCCTTCACCTAGGTGTTAAGCCCAGCATGCATTAGCTATTTGTCCTGATGCTCTCCCTCCCCACATACTTGCTACAGGCCCCAGTGTGTGTCGTTCCCCTCCCTGTGTCCATGTGTTCTCATTGTTCAGCTCCCAATTTTGAGTGAGAACATGCGGTGTTTGGTTTCTGTTTCTGTGGTAGTTTGCTGAGGATGATGGCTTCCAGCTTCATCCATGTCCCTGCAAAAGACATGAACTCATTCCTTTTTATGACTGCATAGTATTCCATGGTGTAAATGTGCCAGATTTTCTTTATCCAAATGCCCATCTATCACTGATGGGCATTTGGGTTGGTTCCATGTCTTTGCTATTGTGAACAGTGCTGCAATGAACATATGTGTGAATGTATCTTTATAATAGAGTCCTCAATGATTTAGAACCAGAAATACCATTTGATCCAGTAATCCCATTACTGGGTATATATCCAAAGGAATGTAAGTCATTCTGTTACAAAGATGCCTGATTTTTTTAATGCCTGAGTTTTCCCTTAAGAGCTAGGATTCTTGCATGGATCATCTCACTGGATTCTATAAGTTTTCTCTGAAATTTTTGTACCATACATATTTTTCTGTAAAACGATCCATTGGGGAAAAAAAGAGATGATTAAAGCCAGTAGGAAAGTAGATTTAGCAAAATGGCAAAGTGATGCATCAAGCTTGTAATTTGGGTAGGAATTTAAGACACTGTTTATATTAGGATGCTGTTTGTATTAGAATGCTAATTATATTAGTATGCTATTCATTTTAGGTTAATTTGGATGACAACCTAACATTAAACGAGAAAGAGGAGAACATTATGGGAAACTTCCTGTGATTCTCTGGGTAGCTGCTCATTGACAAAAGAAATTAGGATTACATTATTACAAGGAAAGTTCCAAGCATCATGTCAACCCTGACATTAATTCACGTTTTAAAAGCCAGTTTGGATTTTCTTTTATTTCACACAGTTGATTCCATTCTCATTTTTCACACATTGAAAAACATTATGTGCACAAAAGAACAACTGTTTTCTTTTTTTAAAAAAAAAATTATTATACTTTAAGTTCTAGGGTACATGTGCACAACGTGCAGGTTATGCCTTACATTCCAGAGAGGAGAAGAAACTTACAATTGTTAGAATTGCAATCA
>NW_022167011.1:0-1328 GCF_008728515.1 Papio anubis | reverse complement strand
AAAAAAAAAAAAAAAAAAAAAAAAGAGAGAAAGAAAGAAAAAGAAACTATCCTTTCAGTTCTTTTAAAACAATGATTCTCAAAGTATGGTCTGTGAGCACTTTGGGAGTCCATGAGATTCTTTTAGAGGGTCTGTGAGGTCAAAACTATTTTCATAATAATACTAACACATTAGTTGCCTATTTCATGGTATCTACATTTGCACAATAGTGCTATAGTAATGGTGGATAAAATGCTGGAGTCTTAGTAGGAATCAAGGCAATGGCACCAAAGAATACTAGTAGTCATTGTGTTTTTTCACTGATATGTGCTCTCAGTTACAAAAATAAAAAGAAGGCAGTTTCACTTAATAGAATTTGTGTTTGATGAGGCAGGAAAATTATTAATTTTAGTAAGTCTCCACCTTTGAGTATATATATTTTTAATATTCTGTGTGATGAAATGAAAAGTATGCTTAAAGCATTTCTGTGCATACTGATATGTGATGTCTATCTTTTTTTTGAACCAGAGTCTCACTCTGTCACCCAGGCTGGAGTGCAGTGGTGCGTTCTCGGGTTACTGCAACCTCCGTCTCCCAGATTCAAGCAATTTTTGTCCCTCAGCCTCCCAAGTAGCTGGGACTACAGGTGTGCGCCACCTTGTCTGGCTAATTTTTGTATTTTTAGTAGAGACAGGGTTTTGCCATGTTGGCCATGCTGGTCTTGAGCTCCTGGCCTCGAGTGGTCCACCTGCCTGGGCCTCCCACAGTGATGGGATTACAGGTGTGAGCCACTGTGTGCAGCCGTCATGTTTATCTTGAGTAAAACACCTGTGCACTTGTTTGAGTTGTAAGCATTGGAAGAAAACTGGTTTCACCTTTTTTTTTTTTAACTTGAGGGGTGATTTTTTTGATATTTTATATTGAAATGTGTCAACATTAAGAAAACGTACATAACTCAGTGCATAAGTATTTTCTAAAAGACCAATGCATGATGTTACAAAATCATGTATAGGTAAAAGACCCATTCAAAAGTGCAGGATAGACTGTGGGTTTTAATGTAATAGAATGCAAAAAGTTCATTAATTTTGCTTCAGTTTCCTACATTTCCCTTTTAGGAAAGTATCGTTGATTAAATAATTTTGCTGTAATATTGAAAAAGAATATTTTAGGGGTAGAGGGGGAAAGCGTCCTGTATCCCCAATGAAGGTTTGCTAAAAATGAACAGACAAAAGACAGATTTATAGAATAAAAAGGCATATAAAGTTTATTTAATGTACATGGGGGAAAATCACAGGAGTGTGGTTACCCAATAACCCAGTGAGGTCCAGATGTTTATACACCATTATTCA
>NW_022167010.1:0-1328 GCF_008728515.1 Papio anubis | reverse complement strand
AAGAAGGGATTTCCATTTTAAAATAGCAGCTATTTGGCTGTGCCTAATGTAGCTCCTATAAACTTCCAAATGAAATATCTCTGAGGATATAGAAAATATACTCGAAGTAGCAGTGAAAATTAATAGTAGTGAATATTCATGAGCTGACGGCTGATAAAGCTGGACTGAAAAAAAAAAGCAACCACTGGCCAATTCATGCTTTGAATCTCGTGTGCATTTTTCCTGCCCTGTTTATACCAAGATCAGAGACTTGGGAAATGAGTCAACTGGAAACATAGCAGAAAATGCCTGTGCATTAGGTGTAAATTAAAATCTGAGTTTTAGTTACATCATGGTGACTGCACTGGGCTGGGAAACCCCAACCTTCTGCCCTCCAACGCACCCTCTGCTCTGTTGAATGAAAACAATGTATTCCTCTAGATTATTTGAAAATATGTCTCTAACTCCAACTGTAGGATAAAATCCAAACTCTTTAGTTCGGTATTCCAGATTCCTCACAAAGTGTCTTCTCAAATCGGCCTTCGGTATGCGCTCTTAGATTAACAAATGCTAGGGAGGGATATTGTAAAGCAAATTCTGGGCTGGAATGGCCACCTTGTGGATATGAGATTCATCCACATACAGATGGTAGTTGAAGCTAAGAAAATGGGTAAGCTAAGTTAGAAACACAACAGAATGAACTTAACCAGAAAACGAACCCCACTTCAGCTGATACATGTCTGGAATGAAGTAGTCCCAGAATAGAGAGAAAGAAAGAGGAAGTTTTAATAAAGCAATGAGGTAGTTACTGGCTAGTAGTGGGTAAGGAATAATAGACTGTTCTCTTAATAAGTCTGATAACAAAAGAAGAAGAGAGGATGGCAGCTGGAAAAGTTGATGAGGTCACAGGGTTGTCATTCAATGAATCAATAACTATTGGTTTATCACCTATAGTAACAGCTTGTGAAGAAGTGGGGCAAACACTTGAGGGGATCATCCTGAGATCCAAGCTGGAAGAGCAAGACCAACCTAAGTCATCCCTTACATGAGCTTGTTGATCAGTGGATGTAAAAAGCAGAAGCCAGATATAGTGAGATTGAGGAAACAAGATGCCTGAGAGTAAGAAGTCACAAAATCACCCAGAGTAAAGAGAGCAAAGTATATGCAAGAATTCCCTTTTTTTCCCGTCTCTGAGAGGGAGTCTCGCTGTGTCGCCCAGGCTGGAGTGCAGTGGCCGGATCTCAGCTCACTGCAAGCTCCGCCTCCCGGGTTCACGCCATTCTCCTGCCTCAGCCTCCCGAGTAGCTGGGACTACAGGCGCCCGCCACCTCGCCCGGCTAGTTTTTATT
>NW_022167009.1:0-1329 GCF_008728515.1 Papio anubis | reverse complement strand
AAAATTGCAATCAGGTGGGGTGGTTCATTCCTGTAATCCCAGCACTTTGGGAGGCCCAGGTGGGTGGATCACGAGGTTAGGAGTTCAAGACCAGCCTGGCCAACAGGGTGAAACCCCATCTCTACTAAACATACAAAAATTAGCCAGGCACAATGGCAGGCACCTGTAATCCCAGCTACTCAGGAGGCTGAGGCAGGAGAATCACTTGAACCCAGGCAGCAGAGATTGCAGTGAGCCGAGATCATGTCACTGCTCTCCAGCCTGGGTAACAGAGTGAGAGTCCATCTCAAAAAAAAAAAAACAAAAACGCACTGTCTGGGAAATGTAAACAACAGATATTTATTTCCTCACATTTCTGGAGGCTGGAAGTCCAAGATCAGAGTGTCCTTTTGGGGCCTCTCTCCTTGACTTGTAGACAGCCATCTTCTCTCCGTGTCTTCACGTGGTCGTCCCTTCCCTCTGTGTATGTCTGTGTCCCAATCTGTTTTTTTTCTTTTTTGAGACGGAGCCTCACTCTGTTGCCCAGGCAGGAGTACAGTGGTGTGATCTCAGCTCATTGCAACCTCTACTTCCCGGGTTCAAGTGATTCTTGGGCCTCCATCTCCCGAGTAGCTGGAATCACAGGCACTTGCCACCACGCCTGACTAATTTTTGTATTTTTAGTAGAGACGGGGTTTCACTATGTTGGCCGGGCTGGTCTTGAACTCCTGACCTCAAGTGATCTGCCCACCTTGGCCTCCCAAAGTGCTGGGATTACAGACATGAGCCACCGTGCCCAGCTCTAATCTCCTCATTTAAGGAGCCCAACCCTTTATGGATTGGAGCCCACCCTAATAGATAGCTTCATTTACCTTTAATTACCTTTTTTTTTTTTTTTTTTTTAGAGACAGGGTCTCACTGTGTTTCCCGGGCTGGAGTGCATGAGCATGGCTCACTGCAGCCTCTAAGGTTCACCCATCTTGGAGCATATGTCTGCTATCATTCCTCTTTATTTATTTTTCTTTTCTCTTAAACTTTATGTAATATATAAAAATGAAGTCTCACTGTATTGCCCAGGCTGTTGTGGAGCTCCTGAGCTCGTGATCCTCCCGCCTTGGCCTCCCAAAGCACTGGGATTGCAGAAGTGAGCCTGCTTCATTCCTTTGGAAGGCTGAATCATATTTCTTTTTTTTTTTTTTTTTTTGAGACGGAGTCTCGTGCTGTGTCACCCAGGCTGGAGTGCAGTGGCGATCTCGGCTCACTGCAAGCTCCGCCTCCCAGGTTCACGCCATTCTCCTGCCTCAGCCTCCGAGTAGCTGGGACTACAGGCGCCCGCCACCTCGCCCGGCA
>NW_022167008.1:0-1329 GCF_008728515.1 Papio anubis | reverse complement strand
TTACGCCCCTCCCCTGGACCCCAAACCACAAACCATGACTGCGGTACCCGTTTATGAATCGCGTTTGCTCAAACACGCCCTTTAACGTTTTAACAAAGCCTCAGGTTAATTTTGGGGGGAGAAAGGTGGGACTGGAAGCTCCATGAACCACAGCTCCTCCCACGCTGGAACCCCGCACACCGAGTCGGGCTCTCCCGGATCACCCTCCCCTGGTCACCGCACTACCTGGGTGGGGGAGGCGCGGGGTTCCGGAGAGGGCTCCGGCCGGCGGAAGTGGCGCCCGCAGGTACAGACAGGACGCAGGGGTCCCGCTGCCCGCGCTGCCCGGCGCTGCACAGAAGGGGACTGAGGCCCGGCTGCGCCGCGGACTCGGTCCGCAGGTTCCGCAGCCCATGGCTGGTTCCAGCAGGTTTCACCCAGCCCTCTTCCCCACTTCCGGAAGCCAGGCGCAGTCCACTCACCATTCCTCGGCTTCCCGGGTGTCCCGGCGTCCGCTAGGGATGTCCCAATACCCGCAAGTCACAGGGTGGCCGAGGCTGCTGCAGAGCCACCGGGGCTCCCAGAGCCAGGAAGTAGCAGCGGAGACTCACAGGAAGAGCCTACGGTGGCGAAGGCGAGACAAAGCGCCCTCCAGCCAGATCCCGGAAGCCGCCCTCTCCTTTCCGGCAGGGCGCCTGATTGACAGGTCCCCACCCCAGCGTCCCTGATTGCATGGGGCTTCAGGCCCCGCCCCCTCAGGCCCTGAGTGACAGGAGATTGCGATCTCACGTGAGGCTGGATGAGGCCAGAATGACCGTTTTGGCCTAGCGGTTTATAGGGGGTGCGTCCTTCCTGCGCTGGGATCTGACCACGCAAGAAGCACATTCGCATTTAACCTTGTGTACAAGGTTATAGCTATTTGTGCATAATATAGATATAAAATTGCAAGCAATATAATGGCAATTCTGTAACTGCCCAGTGGGTTCACCTTGCCCGCTACCTAGACAGAGCCGATTTCTCAAGACGGGGGGAATAGCAGTAGAGAAGGAGTAATTCATGCAGAGTCGGCTGTGCGGGAGACCGGAGATATGATTTTTATTTTATTTTATTTCATTTCATTTTATTTTATTATTTCTGAAACAGTCTTGCTCTGTCACCAAGGCTGGAGTGCAGCCTCGGAGTTTTATGATTATTCAAATCAGTCTCCCTGAGCATTTGGGGAAAAGAGTATTTAGAAAGTTTATTTTGCCAAGGTTGGGGATGCTTGTGCATGACACAGCCTCAGGACGTCCTGATGACAGTTGCCCAAGGTGGTCAGAGCACAGCTTGGTTTTGTTGGAGATAAATGCT
>NW_022167007.1:0-1329 GCF_008728515.1 Papio anubis | reverse complement strand
TTCTTTTTTTTTGAGACGGAGTCTCACCCTGTCGCCAGGCTGGAGTGCAATGATGCAGTCTCAGCTCACTGCAACCTCTGACTCCCGGGTTCAAGCGATTCTTCTGCCTTAGCCTCACAAGTAGCTGGGCTTATAGGCGCCACCACCACGTCCAGCTAATTTTTGTATGTTTAGTAGAGACAGGGTTTCGCCATGTTGGCTAGGTTGGTTTCGAACTCCTGACCTTAATTGATCACCCTCCTCGGCCTCCTAAAGCGCCGGGATTACAGGCGTGAGGCACCTTGGCCAAAATATTTTTCTGTTTCCAAACATTTTACATGAGAGGAAAGCGGAGAATAAATCATCTGACACTCTACTGTAAAAAAAATCTTTGTACCTCTCTTCTTTTCATCTTTCCTAAGTGTACATATTACCAAAATGTCTTTAGGTTGAGGTCCCCCCGTGAAAACTTAACAGGGTGTTGTGTCCTCAGCCACTCTCCTGTCTTTTCCTAGTTCTGGCATTTTAGAACTGTCTGGGGATGACCCAGGATACCCACAGTGGCCATATCTATTGGAGGGTCTAGTGAGTATCAGCCCCAGGGTCATCTCATCCCAAAGGACAGCCTGAGGTAGGGGGTAGAGTCTCTCAGGGGAGCAGCTGGATGCTCTTGGCCTTAGAGGAATCTCCTGGTATAGTTTCATCTAAAATGGTGACCCCTTAGGGTCATTAAAATTTTAGGACATTAAAATTAATGGACAATACAATGTAATGTCTTGAAAGTTAGGTCATTAAAATTATTCCTCCAGCCCGAGTTTTTATGCTTCGAAGACACATTGATGGTTTGCCAATTGGATGCTGATATTGAGAGGAAAAGGCAGAAATGATTTCTGCTCTCTAGCTTGTCTCGGACTTGTGAAGAGAGAAAAACCATCCCAAAGGACAAGGAAAACCCACCCCAGAGAGGATGTGCAAGAACCTGAATATTAAAATGCACTTAAGGCACACAGGAGGACAAAGAGCAGTGCCAGTGCCTCGTAGGTGGTCATTGAGTACTTTACTGAACAGGATGGGTGTCCTAAGGGATAGAATGGCCTGCCATGACACTTAGAAAGGTCTGCGTTGAAGTCAGCACTGCCTCTCCCTGAGTTTGTTACCTTGAAAAGGCTTGTCCGCTTATTTGAGTTTCAGGTTTTCACTGACTGTAAGATACATGTTGTCAGTACAGCTTGAAAGATAAAAATACTATTTCCAGAGAGGCAAGGTAAAATGATGTATTTCATTTGCTAAAAATTCGTATTTATTTCTTCCCCAGAGTGAGTGTAGTAAGTTTTAAAGGTCTGTTCTTTT
>NW_022167006.1:0-1329 GCF_008728515.1 Papio anubis | reverse complement strand
GGAGGATATTTCCTTTGGCCCTACAGTCTTCAAAGGGATCCGAAATATCTGTTCTCAGATTCCACAGAAATAAGGCTAGCACTAAGATCCAGAAAATACATATGTAACTCCGTGAGATGAATTAATAGAACACTCAGCACTTTCTCAGAAAGCTTCTTTCCAGATTTCATCTGAGGATATTTCCTTTTTCACCATAGCCCTCTATGGGCTTCCAAATATCACTTTCCCAATTCCACAAGAAATGTCTTAGCGAAAGGCTATTTGAGGGGAAACCTGTAACTCTGTGAGATGATTTCACAGAACACAAAGTGTTTCTGAGAAAGCTTCTTTCTCTTTGTTATCGGAAAATATTTCGTTTGGCCCTATAGTCTTCAAAGGGATCCGAAACTTCTGTTCTCAGATTCCACAGAAAAAAGGCTACCAAAGATATTCACAAAATACATATGTAACTTTGTGAGATAAATTAACGGAACACTAAGCAGTTTCTCAGAAAGCTTCTTTTCAGATTTCATCTGAGGTTATTTACTTTTTCACGATAGCCCACTATGGGCTTCCAAATATCACTCAGCCCATTCCACAAGAACTGTCTTAGCGAAAGGCTTCTTGAAGGCAAAGCTGTAACTCTCTGAGATGATTTCACACAACACAAACAGGTTTCTCAGAAAGCTTCTTTCTCTTTGTTATCGGAAGATATTTCCTTTGTCCCTATAGTCTTCAAAGGGATCCGAAATATCTGTTGTCAGATTCCACAGAAATAAGGAGAGTAAAGAGATGCACGAAATACAGATGTAACTCTGTGAGATGAAATAACAGAACACTAAGCAGTTTCTCAGAAAGCTTCTTTCCAGATTTCATCTGAGGATATTTCCTTTTTCACCATAGCCGTCTATGGGCTTCCAAATATCACTTTGCCACTTCCAAAATATCTGTCCTAGCGAAAGGCTTGTTGAGGGGAAAGCTGTAACTCTGTGAGTTGATTTCACAGAACACAAAGAAGTTTCTCAGAAAGCTTCTTTTTCTTTGCTATGGCAGGATATTTCCTTTGGCCCAATATGGCCGTATAGTTTTTAAAGGGATCCGAAATATCTGTTCTCAGATTCCACAGAAATAAGGCTAGCAGAGAGATCCACGAAAT
This sequence comes from Papio anubis, assembly GCF_008728515.1. Taxonomy (NCBI): domain Eukaryota; kingdom Metazoa; phylum Chordata; class Mammalia; order Primates; family Cercopithecidae; genus Papio; species Papio anubis. The sequence continues at coordinate 194 of NW_022167006.1, read as the reverse complement.
ACAGATGTAATTCTGTGAGATGAATTAACAGAACACTAAGCAGTTTCTCAGAAAGCTTCTTTCCAGATTTCATCTCAGGATATTTCTTTTTTCACCGTAGCCCTCTATGGGCTTCCAAATATCACTTTGCCAATTCCACAAGAACTGTCTTAGCGAAAGGCTTCTTGAGGGAAAAGCTGTAACTCTGTGAGATG
>NW_022167005.1:0-1329 GCF_008728515.1 Papio anubis | reverse complement strand
ATGTTAAATCCCATCTCTGTAGTCCCAAATACATTTCAAACAGACAAGAGACTACTTAAGCTATCTGAAGAAAACATGGATAAACATATAGATTATATGTATTTATACATGGATAGATATAATCTTTGAAAGTGCAAATTCTTTCTGAATAATTCACCTTTGATAGAAAAAGGAGATCAGCAACTGGAACCATACATTGAAAAATTCTGAATGAGAAAATGTGTCTTGCAGAAAGTTAGAATGCAAAAATAATCTATTTAACTGACAAAAGTTAGTATCATTATAAAGATAAGTATAAATCATTGAAATATTAATGCATTGCTGGGGAAAATCAATAGAATATTAAAGGTTCATAAAATGAACTGTAAAAAAGGTAATAAATGTTTGAGAAAATGTTTTGTTTTTACTGTTACTCTAAAAAGGTAAAATTAATAATAACATACCCCTTTCACTGAGGGAATTAAAATGTCTGCATGAAAGAAGAGTAAGAATGCAAAATTCCGGCTGGGCGCGGTGGCTCACCCCTGTAATCCCAGCACTTTGGGAGGCCAAGGCAGACGGATCACGAGGTCAAGAGATCGAGACCATCCTGGCCAACATGGTGAAACCCCGTCTCTACTAAAAATACAAAAATTAGCTGGGCGTGGTTGCACGCATCTGTAATCCCAGCTACTCGAAGCTACTCAGGAGACTGAGGGAGAATTGCTTGAACACAGGAGGCGGAGGTTGCAGTGAGCCGAGATCGCGCCACTGTACTCCAGCCTGGAGACAGAGTGAGACTCCATCTAAGAAAAAAAAAAAAAAGCAAAATTCTATCATGTTGAAAGAAAACATTTCAGGTACTGCTATGAAAAGACATTTGGTCTCCTTTTCTGAGCTAGAGAAATGAACTCAGCCTATGGATCTCTTACAATTACACACATTGGCACCAAAAAAAAAAAATCTATAACAACACACCCCAAAGCATGAAGAGGGATCATCTTTGAGTGTTAATATTAATCTTGACTTTTAGATTCCTTTTTTAGTATATTGTTTGAAAATTGCAAATGAATACATGTGCGGCCTATCCTCAAGAAATAAAAACTTAAAAATTTGAAGATATTGTCAATACAAATGTTACAAAATCAATATTGTAAAATTTGATTTTGTTAAAAATTATCGGAAAACATTTAACATTCTGTTAAAACAGAAAGAAGTAGCAATAAAGATCAAAGCAGAGTTAATGAACTAAAAAGAAGAAATATTCTGGAACTGAAAAATAAATTCCAGAGCTAATTCTTTGGCAAACACAAACAAATAGAAAATATTAGATAGAAGTGTAAGAAAAGG
>NW_022167004.1:0-1329 GCF_008728515.1 Papio anubis | reverse complement strand
TCAAACTACACTTACTCTGGTTCTGCATAACCAACTGTCAAATCATTGTTCCATGAAGAAAAGGTGGAATGGGTAGAGATAGAATAGAGTGAATAACTGGTAAATATACTTCATGGCAGGTAGTAACAGGAGGTGGCATTTAGGCTATTTCCACATTTGTTTGCATAACACTTTTTTTCACAGTTCTAAAGCACAAGAACCATCCTAAGCTGGTGAAAGCATAAGGCATGTCTATGATCCAGGACTCCAATTCACTGTGGATCAGTGGATCTCAACCTTTATGGTATATCAGTTTTTAACAGCACTATAGCTGCCCAGGCTCCATTCCTGCAGATTCTATTTCAACTGGTCTGGAGTAAGCACGCATGCTTTTTTCAGTCCCCCAGATGCAGCTAGGTTTGCAAACCACTGTCCAAGATGCTCTCACACTTCCGCTCAGTTCAACACACACTCACTGAGATTCTAAGCACTATGAATTGGGCTAAGTTAACAAGTCAGGCTCGACTCCCTAATAATATTGGCAAAGAAACCAATATCAGAGATTTATTCCAGTCCAAACCAAATAAACTGCCGGGTGAAAAAAATGCCCAGGCAAAGTTTGCCACACAAAACAACTACCTGTATCTTCCCGGTCCGTAGCCTAAAGACTGACTCTGAGCCATGAGAATTCAGAATCAGGGGAAAATGCCAGTCTGAGGCATCTGCCACACTCCTAGCACACCCCCAAAAGTGCCCAGCTACATTTCACATCCACTGTCCTAACAGGGGTCGAAATAGGGAAGAGCAGTGCAATACAGAAAACAGAGCCTGCTGGGCGCCAAAAGGCTGGGGAATTCCAGTCCTAGCCCTGCTACCAATCGGTCTGGTCACTTCTCTCTGGTCCTGGTGTGGCCAACAGTTATGCGAGAGGGTGAGGCATAAAAACACAGATGTCAGGCAAGCTCCAGCATCCAAAATACATAGAAATTAAAAAGCATTAAGGTGATATCAAGGAATGTATGCCATCAACCAGAAAAGTAACTGAAGTATTCCTTTTCCCATTCATAAGAAATCAAAAGTGGAAGCAGAAAATTGAGCAATCAGCCTACCAAGTTGACTGGGGCAACAGAATACACTCACGGATTCTGTTCACAGCAGCGGGGGTGACAGACCAAAAGGAGAACGGCAGAGCGTCCCTTTCTCCTCTGTCCACTCATGCCACCAGCACGTGAGTGCGTCCACACGCAGCGCCCAGTCTCCTGTTCCACTGACGCCAGCGTCCACTCACCGCAAGCCTACTAAGTGCCACATCTGCTATGATGCTCCCTCATCTCATCACCATAGACATCC
>NW_022167003.1:0-1329 GCF_008728515.1 Papio anubis | reverse complement strand
CAGGAATCAGTATTTTCAGCTTTGCCAACTGATCTTTGTCTCAAGGATGCAACTCTGCCATGGCTGCATGACAGCAGCCTTCTGCAGGTGGCCTGTGAAGAGATGGGCATAACTGCACCCCCATAAATCTTTACTTATGGACATGGAAACTTCTCAGTGTCATGAAGTGTTATTTGTTTATTTGTTCAACCATTTGGAAATGTAAAATCCATTCTTGATTCACTGGCCACAAGAGCAGGCAGGGACAGGTTGCCGCTTGCCGACCTCTGGAATGACCTTAGAGAAGGAAATGACAGGCTGGGCCAGTGCAGCCTCCTCACAGCAGATTCGCTGCAAGACGGTCCTTCTTAGCAACCACTTCTCATCCTTCGTCGTGGCTTCAAGTGCAGTTCAGGTGGAGAAAGAGAGAACAGAACTGGCCTCAGCAACAAGAAGGAAGGAGATGCAGGGTCAAGCAGCTGTGTGGATCGATCACGCTCAACAGTCACACCAAGCGGAGCATAGGCAGGACCAGACGGGGGGGCCGAATTGGAGGCTCCCTGGGGTGGGGGACCTCTGGGTGAGCAAGATTCTCTACCTAAAACTCATATAGAGATTCTACACAGCAGTAGTTAGAGGAAACACACACTAAGAAAAAGGCCAAAATAAAAATAGGACACCAAGTTTGGCCAACTGGGTCTCACAAGCCAGTAGGTAAGAAAGCCCAAGTGGGCCCACCAGAGGAGCTGGGGGTGGGTTCCTGCCTGCAGGGGGCCTGGGACACCACATTCTCACAGGTGAGGACTGAAGCTTTGGGGAGGAAGCTGTCAGAGTCACCCAGTGAGCTGATCAGAGCTGGAGCCACAGAGCAGGTGAGGAGCCCTGGCCACGTCCCCGTGCGGGCTGAGAAGCTGGGGTGAGGGCACACCCCCAGGGGCCGATGCAAACAGTGGACCGCGGGCCCTCCTCCTGCTCAGAGGATGCTCAGCTCCCAAGGGACCACCTAGGCCTGGAACCCAGGGACACACCACCTGACCATCATGCCCAGGCCTCCTGGACCAGGCAATATCCAGAACAGGCAGGCAGTCTGGGCTTGGGGCCAGGACAGGGGTGGATATCCTGGCCTCCTTCTCCCTACCAGCTGGGCTGGTTGCACTGTAGTTTTGGTTCTGGCAACATATTGCTGCCCACTTTGACCACACCAGTCCCTGGCTCCCTGGCTAGGCCCATTGCCGTCCAACCCACCTACACAGGCCCCACACACCCAGTGCCCACCAGACTCCTGTCAGCCAGGAGGACCCATGCTCATCCCCTGAAGTATCCGTGGGAGCCTATATCCCACAGGGACCC